>NC_133437.1:21799666-21974666 GCF_011762505.2 Arvicanthis niloticus
AACTCCGACATTTTTTTTCATGGTCTGGTTCCATCTGTACAGTTAATGCATCTGAAGAAGGGACAGAAAGTCCAGGGCAGTGACCGAAGCAGGGTATTCCAAGTTTCACAAGAGAGATGCAACATTCTGTTTGATCCTTTCTCAGAACCATGACGTAGTCCTTACTCACCCTTCAAAGCCCTTTCACAAACTGGAGAAAACAAGCTGGAGGACTTAGGCAACTCCTTAATTCCATGACTGTTGGCAGAAGCACTCCAAGTGTCCAGGTCTGTCCTGCCAGCAGCCCCAGTGCCTGTCTGTCTACACCGGCCATGTGTTCCAGATGGACTGCACATGCTGGTGGGTGAACGTGTCAGGCCTGGGAAACTCAAAATGTGTATTTGATCAGTGAACTTAAAGGCTTGGTCACTGGTGAAAATTCACTTTTCCCTTGGACTTGTCCACCCAGACATGTTTGCATTATGATGACAATCTGTAATTACATGAAGTCTTTCAACCTCAAAAATCTTCAAAGTCCTTTTAGATGGGAAATGTTCTCGGGCCTTCTGTTTGGCTTCCCAGGCCATTCTGCTGGCCCAAGTCTTATGGAGGTGGCGAGTTGTCCTATATCCACTGCTGGAGGGTGGGTAGAGAGTTCAAAGCAGAAGAACTGAGAGCTGTAATCAAAACTCTCCCTCCACAGTTGGACACTTGTACTCTCCCCCCCCATGAGCAGGACTGAGAGACCTTGGTTGCCACAGCAAGGTCAAGTGACGGGATCTAGGTGGAGTTACCCACCTTGGCTGCCTGGAACACAGCAGAACTGCCCCTGGGCTTGCCCTGAGACATCTCTGGCCATGACCTGGAACTGACTATGGATTATCCCACCCATCTGAAACCAGGAGGGGTTGTGGGTTGGGTCTTCCCCTTTAAATTGAGAGCTGAACATTAAAGCTTTGGGCTTTGATCAGAGAACTTTATCTTGGCCTCATCTCTTCTCACCCTCCTTCCCCTTTCATTCCCAGCCCCCCTTTCAGGTGAACCCAGTTGACTTGTGGCCCCGGGCGGCTACAGACACTACAGATTGTAGAGAACTCCCTCACCAAGTACAGTAAGGGATGTTCTAATGGAGTGAACCTCAGAGAAGGAGACACATGGCATTTTCTTGAGGTTAGGCAATGCCATAGCATCTCTTGTCATGTTGGCCCTTTCTTCCCGACTTTGCCTATTTGGGGGGCTTTTTGGTATTAGAATCTCAGAAGGAGGATTAAGGAAGAGTGTGTGACAGCACGTGACAATGGGGACAGACCTTGTCTGTTGATGTCTTTTCCAAATTTCCTCTCCTGTCTGCCTCTGAGTTTGTTTACCTGCAGTAGAGGTAGATGGTTCTGGCTGAGGATGGCTTTCTACCTCAGACACCAGGCTTTCCTGCTTCTCTCTGCTGGAGAGGCTTTCTTTGTCTCCCAGGGAGCTACTCAACTCTCTCAGAGCAAGGGAGATGTTTTCTGGGTTAACTATTCCACGTGGGTATCCTCAACACCAAAACTCTAGAGAGGGCTACACCTGGCTTCCTGGTCCTGGGGGAGGCAGAGATGCTGTAATATGTTCTGCATTTGTTTGTTTGGGATCCCAGTGGGACTAGTGAGCTCCAGCTTGTTTCCATAAGTGGCTTGTCACATTTTTTTTCTCTTTCCCTTTCTCACTTTTCCACATTATTTCAGCTTTGTTTTCTAGATTCACCTATGGGTCCACCCACCAGCTTTCAGTCTGTGTCCTCGCATGTGTTTTTATATGGCTCCTGTGCTAAGACACCGTCTAAGTCAGTGTCTACACTGCCATGAATTCAACTTAGTGGGACAAAACCATTTTCAAATGTACAGAGTTTTAGGAGGGTATCAGGAACGCTTGGGTCAGTGGTTCTATGCATATGAAGGCATACTGAACCACTGTCAAGATTTATTTCTCCCTATGGGCTGTGTTTAAAAGAGTTTGGAGATCATAGTTCCAAATGGTTTTGACATTTGACTTGTTCAAACCAAGCATAATTTCCAGATGGGAAGCCTGATCAGTGAGGGAGAGGAACAGTGGGACCTGATTCTGGGGCAAGCACTTCTCTTAGTCACAGGAGCAGGAAGAGCCTGGATGCCAGTTTTAGAAATCAAAGGCTCAACCTGATGACCTCTGATGTCTTACCTGCTCTGACATGCTTGGTATCCACCATTCCTGGTGGGTTGGCAGATGGGTATGCCCACACGGTGGCTATCTCTTAATCTGACCCTTGAGTGGTTCAGAGGTTAGGGAAGCCCTCCATCCTCCTGCCAGTGCAAAAGAGCAGGCAAGAGACTCTTCCTGAAGTTCTGGTTGCCACTGCTGCTGCCATGACTGTGTGGGAGAGGATGTCACTCATGGGTCACAGGGAAGTCACACTGTCTGTGGGTAGGTAGAAAGTGTACAGGGTCATTCCAATTTGTTCTCTGTCTTTGGCAAAACACAGCTTCTCTGAAAGGAGCTGTGAAGGCAAAGAGTAAACCCAGAGGGCACTTAGAACATGATTAATGGGATGCCCTTGGAAAGCTGTGTTGCAAGTACAAATCTCAATGTTTCCTGAGATTAGAGTCTTAGATGCTTCTGTCATTGCCCTAATTACTCTGGATGCTTGACTTAGTGGCACCTACTGGTCTGTGTCATTCCTCGACCTGGGAATCTTGAGATACCTTCCGCCTTTCTTTCATTTCCTTCTTTCTTTACATACACAGTTCAAAACACCAGCCCTCCTGTGGTGGTGTGAATAAGAATGGCCCTTACTGTCTCATATATTTGTGTGCTTAGTCGGTAGGCAGTGTGGCACTGTTTGAGAAGGATTAGGAGATGTGGCCTTTGTTGGAATAGGTGTGGCCTTGTTGGAAGATTGGAGGAAGTTTTTCATTGGGTATCAGCTTTGAGGTTTCAAAACCCTTGCCAAACTCAGTATCCCCCTCCCTCACATACCTCCTCTGTCTCTCTGTCTGTCTGTCTCTCTTGCTCTGTCTGTGTATCAGATGATAGCTCTCAAATTACTTCTCCAGCACTATGCCTGTCTGCCTGTCACCATGGTCCCCCATCATGATGATAATGGACTAAACCTCTGAACTGTAAGCCAGCCTACAATTATAAGAGTTGCCTTAGTGATGGTGTCTCTTTATAGTAAGAGTAACTAAGATACTTCCCTTCTCTACATCATGATTCCAGAAGTCAGAGAGGTGGCATATGTCTTTTTAAATTTCTTTGTGCTCAAGATGAAACCAAGAGCCACATACACGCTAAACCTGCATCCTACTATGGGACTATGTCTCTACCTCTCACCCAGCTTTAATTTACTCTCATTTTTACATCTTTGATAACTCATTCATTAGCATGCAGCTTGGAAGGGAGGAAGTAAAGAAAAGAATTGGGCCCTAAATCTTACCTTAAAGAACAGATGAAAAGATATGGTTTTAAATTAGAAGAATCTATCCCCCCCCCAAAAAAAAAACCACCCACCACCTTGAGGAAATGAATTACCAACAGATGGGAACAAGATAATCCCATGAGAAATACAAAGCAATAATAAGAGTAGTTAATAATTACTGAGTAGTTATTTTGCACCAAGTACCCTTGAATTCCTCTGCATACGTTCACATTTAATGAAAAGAACTGTGAAGTTGATGTGATTTGTGTCCACATTTTGTAGGGGAGGTGACCAGATCACAGAAAGCTACAGCAATCGACCCAGGGCGGCCCAGGGCTACGCGGCATTGTTGATAAGTGAAAATAGGGAGTCTGGCTTGAGAGCTTGTGCTCCTACCCAGTTAACTCTCCTGTCTGTGGATGGAAGGTTCATGCAAACCTTGTAAATCAATTGTGTTAGAATGGTTAGAGGCTGGGTGTATGGAAGTGGGGAGCCAGGCACTTCAGCTGGAGGATAAAAGCATTTTCTAGATGCCAAAACTGCCCAGGTACTGAGACCTAGGACTGCTTGCTTCTCCCATAGGACTTGCTTTGGGTGAATGTTGGATGTTATCTCTACTTGACAAGGAATAAAGACCGGGCATAAATAAGTAACATTTATCTCATCTTACATATGGGTTTTCTAACTCTCCCTCCCTCCCTTTCTCTTTTTCTATCTCTACCCTCCCCACTTCACCCTTTCTTCCTCCCTTCCTGGTGCTCAGCAGCAAGCAGTGTATTCCGGGAATGCAGGCGCTGCCGCTGCTTTGGACTTGCTTCCAGCGGAAATCCCCATGCAGATCGTATCTTCCACGTGTCTACTCCAACACTAAGATAAATGTCATGAGACTGGAGCAAAGGAGAGGCTTCTAAAACACCAAGATGCTTGAAAGCACAGAATCCTCTATAGAGCCTAGGAAAGACTTTTATCTCTCCGATTCATTTCTCTAGGGAGTCTTAACTGCCCCAGATTCAATATCACCCTTTAGTAACTGGGGAGCAGCAACTGGTAAAATTATTTTCACTTCTTTGTATGGAGTCCCTGGTGTACCAGGAGGCCAATGCCTTAAGAGAAGACCCACAAATGACTGCCACAAACTGTGGGTCCATGAGGAAGCAATGTGCCCACTGACCTGGAAAAACAACATGCCAGGATCACAGGTGGTTTTTTACAAGCTTTTAGTTGATTCCTCATAAGGGCAAAGTCTAATTGCGTCTCAGATATCAAAGTTGTGCAGCACAGAGTCCACTGTAGCCCTTAAAAAATTTTATGTTCTGTTTACCAGGGCCGGCAGGTTCAGAGCCACGGTCACCGGCTGCCTTAATTACTCTTGCGTGGTTCCCTTCACCTCGCCCTTCCATTTGCTGCAGCCAAAAATTATGACCCTGATCATTCCAGGCTGTTTCTTGAACATAACTGGAAATATTACACAGCGTGGCCGCCTCCCTTCTGGGACTGGAATACGAGATATTGTGTAAGCTTTCCTCACATCCTTCAAAGCACATGGGGGTGGGGACTTTCTCCTGACAATTCCCACACTTTGTCCTCTTGAGTGTGCAACCCCTTCTCTCAAGTCTGAATTCTCTTCTCACACTCAGAATGATAATGAAAACACAGAACCAGTGGGCATGCTGACTCTTAAAACCTAGCACTCAGAAGATGGAGGCAGGAAGAACATGAGTGTCAAGGCCAGCCTGAGCAATATAGTAAGAACCTGTCATAAAAGAAGAAAGACGAGAGGAAGAGGAGGAAGGGGGAGGAGAAGAAAGAGGAGGAGGAGAAGGAGGAGAAGGAGAAGGAAGGAGGAGGAGGAGAAAGGAGAAAGGAGAGAAAGGAGAAAAAGGAGAAAAAGAAGGAGAAAAAGAAGGAGAAAAAGGAGAAAAAGAAGGAGAAAAAGGAGAAAAAGAAGGAGAAAAAGGAGAAAAAGGAGAGGGAGGAAGGAGAAAAGGCGAAAAGGAGAAAAGGAGAGAAGGAAGGAGAGAAGGAGAGGAGAGAAGGAAGGAGAAAAGGAGAAGGAGAAAAGGAGAAGGAGAAAAGGAGAAGGAGAGAAGGAGAAGGAGAAGGAGAAGGAGGAGAAGGAGAAAAGGAAAGAAGGAGAAAGAAGGAGAAGGAGGAGGAGGAGAAGGAGAAAAGAAGGAGGAGGAGGAGTAGGAGGAGGAGAAGGAGAAAAGAAGAAGAAGAAGAAGAGGAGGAGGAGGAGGAGGAGGAGGAGGAGGAGGAGGAGGAGGAGGAGGAGGAGGAAAAAGAAAGGGCAAGAGAAAAGAAAACCTGGCTGGCCCTTAGCTCTAGCATGAGTAGTCCTCCTTTGCAGAGTCTCTTGAATTTGAAAAGATATTCATACAGACACAGACATGACTGGTCCTCAAACCATTGCTTCGTACCAGTGGTTCTTACCCTTCCTAAGACGGAGACCCTTTAGTACAG
The DNA here is from genome assembly GCF_011762505.2 of Arvicanthis niloticus. Lineage (NCBI taxonomy): Eukaryota > Metazoa > Chordata > Mammalia > Rodentia > Muridae > Arvicanthis > Arvicanthis niloticus. Next base: position 21,805,536 of record NC_133437.1, read on the forward strand.
TTCCTCATATGGTGGTGAGCCCCAACCATAAGATTTTTGTTGCTACTTCATAACTATAATTCTAATACTGTTATGAATCATAATGTAAATATCTGATATACAGATGGTCTTAAACGACCCCTGTGAAACAGTCATTCAACCCCTAAGGGGGTTGTGACCCACAGGTTGAAACGTTCTGCTTTATACCAATCTGAAGGCAAAAATGTATTTACAATCTGACCAATAGTAATATTCTGAGTTCTCTCAAAGCACAGTATTGCCTGGAGCAACAGGCATTACTATTTCAATAGCTGTTAATGTATTATTTTAAAATGGCAGCACCCAATCTGTTTTGTGTTACGGTGCTAGGTCTGAGGCCACAAGCAGCAGTGAAGTGTTCTCACTCAGGTGGGCCAGAAGCACCGTTCAATGTGGGAGATGGCTCTGCCAATCTACCATGCTGTCTCCACAATGCTTGACTGAGCTCAGACCATCTTGCCATCCATGAGGTACCCAGTAGAAATGAGACTCTAATGTTTAAAGGTTATCCAATAGCTTTATATATTTGGTAATGCTCAAATAACAAGATGCCTATACAATTAGAGGTGTTTTTTTCAATATCTAACCTTATGCTATAAATTGTTACCCAGGACTGCTCTCAAAACATGCATGGTCTTCCGTGGCTCCTACATCTCTGCTCCTCCTAGCTCCTCTTCCTCTCCTTACTCCTCCCACATTAGCTCCTGCCAAATTACCGAGTTTATGGTAAATGTTGCCGGGAAAATATAGCCAGGACAAATAGCTACTACTATTTGTAGTTATTAGTACTACCATTAATAGCTATTTATAGCCACTACAAATAGCCAGGAACAAATGGCTAGGTCTAGGTTGGTCCTGGAGTGCTGTCTTGAAGCAGCTCACCAGGGCCTCAATGCAGGTCTCTAAGCTTTGTACAGACATCTCCCTGCTGTACTCCAAGAAGCTGCAGGGCATATTCACGCGCTCAGGATCACCCAGGCTGGAGGCCTTGTCTCACACTCATTTATCGTTTCAAGAGGTTTGCATCATGGAAGTCAAGAGGAGTAATGGGGGGAGGGGGTGGGGAGCAGGCCTCACCTCAGCACTAGCCAACGTTGCTGTCATTACCGATGGAGGAATCATCACCAAGCCAGGTAAGAGGCCAAGGGAAACCTCGGCTCCCTCCTAAATACTTTACATTTTTCCTCTTTCTTTTGCAGATGAGCAAAGGTGAGAGATGAATTCTTCCTTTTGAATGTGACTTTGCAGTCCGTGGGTCAGCATTCCTGGAAACCAAGGAGTAGGTTTGGCTCTTACCACCTTTGTAGGTGTCTTGTTTCGTTTTTTTTTTTTTTTTCGAGACAGGGTTTCTCTGTGTAGTCCTGGCTGTCCTGGAACTCACTCTGTAGACCAGGCTGGCCTCGAACTCAGAAATCTCAGAAATCTGCCTGCCTCTGCCTCCCAAGTGCTGGGATTAAAGGTGTGCACCACTACCACCCAGCACACTGCTTTTTTTTTTGTTTGTTTGTTTTGTTTTGTTTGTTTTGTTTTTTGTTTGTTTGTTTGTTTGTTTTGTTTGTGTTTGTTTTCAAGGCTGGCCTCGAACTCAGAAATCCACCTGCCTTTGTAGGTTTTTTTAATTTTGTTTTTTTTTTTTTCTCTTCCGCCCCAGTTCATTATAAAACTATCCATCTTTATTTATTCATTTACTTGTAAGTGTGCATCATGTAAACGTTCTAAATGCACGGACACAATTCTGTAGCATAGGCAAGGGGGAAAACCGCACAGACTCAGCTCAGCAAACTAAGCTGCCTTTGGGTTTTGCCAGGACGGTGTGCTCAGAGTCACAAGAGCTCACAGATTTACCAGCAAGAAAATTATAGCGGACTAAATGTCTGATTTGCAAAGATCCTAAACACTAGATGGTAAATCCTCTCGCACGTCACCACAGAATTTAGACTCATCTTTCTACTTTCTGTTTATCCAGTCTGTTGGGTAAATAGAAGTGGTTAAACCAATTTCCTTCCCTTTATCAGCACAAGTGACTTGTAGCTTCTCCCTCTTCTTTAAGGGAGCGGGTGCTGGCGTGCTGCTTTGGATCATTCCCTTGTGAGAGCCTTCTAAGGGGCTCTGCTCTATTCTTCCACTCTGGACAAAGGAATGAGTGCTGTTTTCCTGCTCAGAGATCTTCCGTGGTCTGAGCCCCCTGGAGATCTTCCCTGGGAAACTTTTCCCCAGGTGTCTTGGGCCATGAGGGGGAGAGACAAGGTAAAGAGAGGGGGTGGAGGAGGGGGGCACCGGCCTTTATAGGAAAGTGGAGAAAACTCACTGCACAGTTAATTAGAAAGTGCCACGAAGCAAGTCCAAACTTTATGGCTTTCCTAGAATTGATGACGGCTTCTAACCAGGCCTGCCCGCTCCCATGCAGGTGTGTGCAACCTCCAGGCCCATATGGTTTTTGGCTGCCCTGGGTCTCATTCTTTGTTTAGCCCCGGGATCCTGTAACTGAATATCGCTTAATAACTTTTTGTAATAATGTAGCTTGGATCAGCTTCTAGGTCTAACCAGCCCCTGCTTCCTACAGACTGGTGCTGTCCTCCTGGCACACCTGCCGGGAGACACAGCCCCTTGGTGGCCCCCTAGGGCAATAGCCACATCCTAGTCTTACAAAGAACCAGCTGCGGGTTCAATGAGGGAGGAGGCCGGGGCATAGCTCTTACTCTCTAGAAGTAATTTGTTTCACTTAGGACCTCCTGGGAGGGCTGGGGTCCTGTGACTTGACTTGAAAAAAAAAAAGCCAAGAGTTTTTTACTTAAAAAAATGTTTTATGGTAATGCATAACACACAAGCAGGCTATGGCTTATGCAGTCTGATTTATAGGCACCCCTGAGAGGCCCAGGTCACTTGGGAGCCTGAGAATGCCTGGACCAGCCTTGTTACCAAAGAAATTCTCTCCTCTCTCCATTTGTTGTGGTCTATCCTCCTTTTCTCATACCCTCCCCTACGACACCTCTGTCCCGCCTCCTAACTAAGAGCATCATGCTGGGAAAAGTCCCAAGTGCTGAGCTTCACACTCAGCTGGGTTTCCGGTCTTACTTCTGCATCGAGGCAAGCCTGGAGTTCCAGAGGATGGGTGCTCACTTGACTCGCTTGGGTCTGTCTGAAACTCAGAATGTCCAAGGAGCTTTTGAGAAACAGCAGTACCTGGTCCCACTGTACTAAGTAGAAAGTGTTCAGGTGAGTGTCAGAGCATCCTTGGCTGGGCACATGAGTCTCAGGAACTCCCTTCAAGTAAGGTGCAGCCAAGGTTGTGCCCTAAGGCGGGGCCTTGAGCAGGCCCGAAAGACCTTGTTTACCACAGTAGACCAAATAATAGGACCTAGGTGGAGTTACCCACCTTGGCTGCATATACAACCTGCTACAGGAACTTAGAAGAATAAACTGCCTGCTGAACTTGCTTTGAGACATCTCCAGCAGTGACTAAGGATAGGTCCTCCCAACCCATCTCCGGCTGAAACAAGAAGGGATTCAGTGGGGCTTTCCCTTTAAATTAGAAGAGCTGAATATTAAACTTCGAGCCTTGATCAGAAAACTGTCTTGGCTGCATGCTTTTCTCGACTCTCTGTTCCCCCCTTTTTATTTCTAGCCCCCCTTTCAGGTGAACCCAGTTTGTCCTTGGCCGCAGGTCACTTGATGTGCATAGATGTCCTTCCCTCTGCCACCCATTCTCAGGGGTGGGGGTGGGGCTTGCTTGAGCCTAGTAGCGTGTCCCTCTTGCTACAAACCACAAAAGCAGGCAATAGGAGGGAGGGAGGGAGACACAAAAGTGCACTTTGGCAGTTACCTAGGACTCTAGAAATAGACACATGCGTTCTGCCCTTGAAGTCGTGAGCAAGGAGCAGAGGGTCAGACATATCTGCAAATGTTCAGGGGATGCCCTTACCCATAGAAGGATCCTGCTATTCAGCCAGACCAAGGCAGACTCCAAGACCCCTAAGGGCACAGAGCACAGAAAGGGGTTTCGGCTTTCTTGTGTTTATTCCCACAGTGTTTTTGTATCTTAACACTGATCGTTCCCAGTCAGAACCTGCACAACAGTGGCAGTTGCACTAGCATTTTATTACACACACGGGCTGAAGAATCATGCTATCTATTCCACTTGTATTATCTCACCAAATCTGAAAAAAAAAGATAGTTGGTGGGTATTGATGTGCTTTATAAAACCAAGGATATATTCTCTAGGGCACAGTATGATGCAGTAGGTGCAGGTACCTCAGCGGGCCCATGCTGTGGCATCCCTTCCTCAAAGGTACCAGCCCTATATCCGGTCTAGTATAGAAATAGAGTTTATTTGAGGGCATGAGAAGGGTAGTTGAGAAGGGAGTAGAGACAGGGAGAGAGAGAGAAAGAGGAGGGAGGCAGAGAGAGAGAAAGAGAGAGGGGTGGGTCAGAGAGAGAAAAGGGGCAGAAGGGCAGAGAGAGTCAGACATTGAGGGAGAGGCCAAACAGTCCCTTTTATAGCAAGCCAGGCCCACCTGGCTGTTGCTAGGTAACTGTTGGGCAGAGCGTACAAGGAATGCCAATATTCAATATTCTTCCATTTTAGTTTAATTTTTTTTTTTAAAAAAAGGAGAAACTAGAACGAGGTGGTGGTGAAGCAGGAATAGAGTCATCATGATCTTTAGCTACTTCTTGCTGACTTTGAGGGAAACCTAAGAAAATGGAGATAGGGATTGCTGGTCCAGTCTTAGGAGAGCTCGCTGTTTCCTTGTTGTTCAAGGTCTGTGGAACCATCTATAGGTAGGAAGTGTCTGTGTCTGTGAAAGAAGGCTAGAGCATCTGTGGGTTGCTTCTCTGGAGCTGTCCTGGATGTAGATTTTCAGTGAACACACACACACACACACACACACACACACACACACACACACACACGAGGTAGAAAGTAAAGTAAAGTAGGTTTGGGAGAAAAACTTTTCTTAGGTGTACATTTGAAACCTTTAGGTCTTGGTGGTTGAAGTGAGGGGAGTCCCCAAACCAGGGGACAGGAGAGAAATCCCACCCTCTGGAATAGGTAACAGGGAGAAACTTAGGCTATTGCTTGGCAGGCATACTTATCTGGATAGAGTTTGTTTGGTCTATGAAAGGTAGATCTGAGTGGGTTTCCTGGAGCTTATACGTTTACAAAAGAGATAAATTTGTTAACAGCATGTCTCCTAAAGTGAGCTTAGGGAAGACAAAAACCTTCCAGGGAGCTGAAGGGACAAGGGCTGTTTCCTTTTGTCTAGGAGACTGAATATACATAAATTTAACACAATGAGAAGCATTTTAAAATTTACATTTAAAAGACAATGAAAGGAAACTTGCAAATTTGATAGTTGATCATTATCGGTTAGCATAAGAAACACCTTAAGCCTATAGTTAAAGAGACAACCAAAGGAAGCTTAAATTTATAACTATGGCAGCTGATGGTGTGGATTTAGCATAAGAAACACTTTAAGTCTATAGTCAGGAGACAATCAAAGGAAACTTATAATTTGAACTTGTGATTATACAGTTGGGTCATATGGTGAAATGTTTTATTGGAGTTGGGTTAATTTATAAGAACTATATTGTTGGGCTGGAGACATGGCTCAGCGGTTAAGAGCACTGACTGCTCTTCCAAAGGTCCTGAGTTCAATTCCCAGCAACCACATGGTGGCTCACAACCATCTGTAATGGGATCTGATACCTTCTTCTGGTGTGTCTGAAGACAGCTACAATTTACTCATATAAATAAATCTAAAAAAAAAAAAAAAAAAAAAAAGAACTATATTGTTGATGCTAGGACAGTAGCCCAGCAAGGAGAGGAAATCTGAAGCATCCAGTCCCCGGAAGCTGAGTTTAGATAAGGAAGTAGCAGGTTACATCTGTAAAAGCTTACACCTGAACTTGTGAAGCTTGTGCGCAAGGCAGACCTGTCTTTCTTTTGGATAAGAAACCTGTCAGTCTTAGCTAGTTAACAAACTAATAAGCTAATAAGGTGGTGGACTACCTTGGGGTAAGGAGCTAGTTGTCTGCTTTCTAGCTGTCAATCTGCAGTTGGCTTAGCTGGCAATGTAATCAGAAATCTGGGAAGAATAAATTACAATCTTGATGTCATATATTAATTAAAATGACAAAGGTTGGTCTATACTCTACTACCTAAACAGTTTTTCCAGGTCCCTGTGGTCTCCATCGTAATTCGGGGCAGAGTCGTTCTGACCATCAGGCCCAGAAGATGAGAAGCTTTTTTTTCTTCTGGAGGAGCAAAATGGGAAAATGACTTACCTTGTTTTAGGCAATATGAGACATTTAATTCTCTGGGTGTCCTCTGTTTGTCCACAGTTGAGGGTAAGCCCTGGCAGTGGGCAAGGCAATGAGGCAGTGTTTCTCAGTGATTATCATGCCCTACCCCAATCCAGGCAGTCTTGTCACTGTGCCCATATCTTCTCAGAGACCTTGGGGTGTGTGTGTGTGTGTGGGGTGTCACTGTTAGGCTTGGGAGTCTCTGTCTATCATATGAAGCTTAAACATTTAACGTTATATTTAGCAGATTTCTGACAAGATTGAGAGCTAATATCTATTAAGCATATCTGAATTAGACAATCTGTGTTTGTTTTTAATTATTTGGTCTAGATTATGTCTAGCAAGCAAAGAGGTTACACTGTAATTTTATGACAGTAGCATAAACAAAACTAAACCTTTTTTTTAAAGCAGTGATCTTTAACCTTTTTACTGTTGAAAACTTTAAATTAATACTAAAATTATTATTTACTAAGGCAGTGTAGAAATCATATGTAAACCTTATTGTAGAGTGAAAAATTATAAAGGCCATTTTATGAAATATGTGTAGATTTTTTGCCTTACAGAACTGAAAATAAGATTTCAGGCCTTCACATTCCAGGTGAAGGACACTTGCTGGATTACATTCCTCAAGCCTCGCCCAAGGCAGGAAGGCATTCCTGATTACAGATAAAGATGCTACCACCTAGGTGGGGCCCTAGCCCTATAGCCGGAAAAAGTAAAGATAGCAATCTGAAATGGCCGGATAGGGCACAATGGCATGGTAAAAACCACATTTTTGAGAAGAATGCAGGGCGATTTCCACATGACACTAATCATTTAGAGTGAATACCTCTGAATTGTTCCACTGTTTTCATGTTTTGTATCTTTAACAACCCCATCCCACTCCCCTGGTTTGTGGTTTTTCCCTTTAAAACCCTCCAAGGACTGGCCGAGGGGGTCGGACCTTGACTCCAGCGCGAGTACCTGGTCAGACCGCTGGCTGCCAGCTCTTTCCCTAATAAACCTCTGCTGATTGCATCCAGGTATGGTTTCTTGTGATCTTTGGGTGGTCTCGATTCCGGAGGCTTGAGGAAGGGTCTCCCGAGTATGGGGCTCTTCATTTGGGGGCTCGTCCGGGATATGCGACCACCTTAATCCAAGAACCACGCTGGGAGGTAAAGGGACACCGCGGTTTTTTTTCTGTCTGGTTGTTGTGTGACCTTTTGTCTAAATCGTCTGATTTCTCGTGTGCTAGGGTTGCCTAAATCGTGTGCTGTTTTGTCTAGGTTTGTTTAAGTTATTTGGTTTCTGAGTTGTTTGTGCCCGTCTGTCTGAATTATTTGGTTTCTGAAAAGTGCACTTCGGTTTGGACTGGCAGCTGTTTCTGTCTCGTGAGGGGCAGTAAACCATTTTTGTTTCGAGAGGAGACAAATGAGTGATTAGCAGACGTGCTGGAGAGTCACTAGCTGCTGCACCCCCAGAGACGTTTGGGGGTTCATCTAGGTGCCGGGGAGGACGTGGAATCCCTCTAGGCTGGCACAGGTTTGCATCTAGGTGCCGGAGAGGATGTGGAATCCCTCTTGGCTGGCACTGGCGATTGAGACGGGTTTTTTTGTTAGTCTTTTTGTGTGTTAACAATGAAAACTAGAAAGAAAAGGTCAGAAATGGCCACCGTGGTAGTTGTGCTCTCATGGCAGTGTGTCTATTTTTGGGTTGTTCATTGCTGGTATGTTAGAAATCTGTTAGACTTGGTCCAGCATAGGCTGACCAAGTTGTCTGAATCTGTTAAATCTGAATCTGTGAAGACTGACCGCGTTGTCTGGTTATTGGAGTCTTACTTGGAAGGCGAGAGGACTTCCAGAAGGTCAGGGGATCTGACTGTCAGGTTTCAAGAGACTGAGCGCTCCTACTTGGGAGAAGACGTGGAATCCTTCTCCATCTGGGGTCGTGACCAAATGTAGTTAAGTGTTATTTGTGCCACCCGTGGCAGGGGTGAGCTGTGTTTTATGTACTACACGTGAGAGGGGTGAGTTATTTGTGTTGTTTTTTTATATGTGTGTGTCTTTTCTTGGCAAATCATCTGTGTGTTAGCTGTTAATCTACTGTGTTAAACATCTTGAGTTAAAAATAGGTAACATGATTGCCGGCAGAGAGAGAAATGAAGCCGCCGGTACAAGAATACAACTGCAGAAAGGCGGGCAGGTCCTTTAATAAGGGGCAGCTACCTCAGTTTGTGCTCGCGGTTCGTGTTCCTACAGCCCGCCTACCGCATGTAGGGAATGCTTCAGGTAACAGCACATGGAGGGTGTCCTCACCCAGCCCGCTCACCCAGCCCTCGCTTGGCGGGCTACAACTTGTGGTTCCCCAGCACAGCAACAGCGTGCAACAGCTACCTAGTTTGGTATTCCTGGCTGTACTGGGTACCTTGAGGTCACTAGTGCAACAAATGGTGGTTTTCCACCTGCCGCCTATGAAGATAGATGAGAACCCAGGTGATAAAAGAAAAAAGAAAAAAACCTGGCAGTGGAGCCAGGACAGCTAGACAAACAGCCACAGCAAGATTGTTCACCTGAGAGTTAATTATTTTTTTTTTTTTTAAAAAAAAAAAAGAGAGACAAGAACTGGTTAAAACTGCTTACTTAATTTAGTTTAAAACTTACTTGTGAGGCAGTCTTGATTTACACAAGAAAAACTGATAATTCGCCCTGCTCTGTGGCTAGGAGAAGGACACCAGCAGTAGAAAAAAAAGGGGGCCAGCAGTTTTTTAGCTTCTGTAATAAGGAAGTTGATAATGATTTTTCCCAGTTTTATAAGTAAAGGAGTGCTTTTTTCTAAAATTACAGCTCAAAAGTTATAAGCTGCCCTGAGTCAGAAATATATATATATATATATATATATATATATATATCCTTCAGTTTTGATAAATTTTTTAGCCATTACTGTTTGAGACAATTTCATTATTTGTATGAGATTTTCATTAAGATTTGGTTCAAAGATGAGAGTTCTGACAAGATAAAATTAAAGAAGTGGTGAAGACTTGTGCTCTTACGTTAGACATAAAAATGTTTACTTTATTGTTCTTGTTGTAATCAGAAATAACTCTTTAAAAGGTTTTTATAGAACTATGACCAAAGTTTCTATTTTGTTAAAAGTTAAATTCAAATAAGTGTCAAATGTAACTCAAGTTGCCTTTTAAAAATTGTTAATAACTGTATGAACCTTCAACATCTTAATAATCCTTGCTGTGAAATGCTATAGATAAGGCTATTCATTCTGATTTGGTTTCTTTCTTAGAGCTTCAGAGGTGAGCTCACATTACACCTGTGGACAAGGTACTGTTTGCAGACTGAATTAGGTTGTGGTCTCTAGTGTGATGTGAACAGCAGTCATGCAGCCTCACAAATGCATCAGTCTACACAGAGTTCAAAGCAATAAATAAGGTAAAAGCTTTGCTTTCACAAGACCTTTGCAGGTTCTGGTCTTCAGATTGGGGACCCCGTCAATTGATCAGGCCGTGGTCAGCAGCAGGTCAATTTGGAGCAGATTTGACTGAGACCTCCATGTGACAGAAGGTAAGGGACACCCAGAGGCCCACGCCAGATTCCGCTGATAGGTCTTGAGAGAGAGGGTTATATGAGACCCCACTAAGTTTGATCGGGACACATGAGGTTAAGCAGAGATCAGATAAGTTACCCACAGCCTTTCTAGACTAGCTCATAGAGACATTCTGTCAGTGTAGACAAGGCTCCAGAGGCTACAGAGACTACAAGATAAGTCATTGAAAGATTTAGGAAGTATACTACATATTAAAATGATTGATGGTAATAGCAAGTGAGAGAAGATTTAAAAGAAAGGAATAGAGAAGAGGAATAGAGAAGGTTTAGTGTAAGTCTAGAAGAAAAGAGTAGAGAAGAAGAATAGAGATCAGTTGCTGTGAGTCCACAGGAATAGAGAGGAATAGAGGAGACTAGAGAGAGGTGAAGAAAGAGAAAGGTGACAGGAAAGAATTTACAGAAAGCAGAAAAAAGGGACTCCAATCAAAGAGAGATAAAACTCTTTGAAAAAGACCAGTGTGTGCATCGCAAGTAAAGGAGCCAGCTTCAGGGTCCAAGAGGGGCCTAACAAATAAAAGCCAGGGCCAAGAAATCCCAGGCCTTGAAAAACATCCCAGATGGTGAAGATATTAGCTCTGTGTGAAGACAGTGATTAAGATAGACAGGGTCCTCCTCCAGGCCAATGGGCCAAAATATATTTATGGACTACCCGAAAATGGTGGACTAAGAGATGGGCTGGGTATCCCATTCATTTATGGTCATCCTAGACTGTTCCTACCCTCTGTCGGGTTGAGACTTACTCCCCAGGATTGGGATCCAGACAGGCTGCAACTAACTGACAAGAACTCACGGGTAGAGGAAAGGCTCCTCCTACTGACTCCATCCGGGAGCCGAGGTAACGTGCTTTACAGACGGGAGCAGTTTTCTCCATGCTGGTCAGAGGCAAGCCAGCACTACTGTGGTGGACACAAATGTCATCTGGACTGACTCCCCACCCCTGAGATCATCGGTGCAGAGAACAACCTTGGAACTTGGGGCTGACAAGAAAGCCAACATCTGCATGGACAACAGGTATGCTTTTGCCACAGTCCATGCCTGCAAGGCTATATGCCAAGAGAGGAAACCCTGATGAAACCGGAAGCTGTAAATATTTGTTGCCCAGGATACCAAAAAGGGAGGAGACTCCAGCCTGAGGCAACAACCGGACAGATCAAGTGGCTTGATACAGGAGCCCTCCCAGGTTTGGGGCCTAAAATAGACAATGGCGCACACAAGAAGGGAGAACTATACTCCCCAGAAAGCAAAGGATTTACCAGGCTAAATACACAGATGGACTCTTAAGATATGAGTGCAACCAAGCAGCTAAGAGACTTAAAGCGTATAAGGGACCTTAGGTTCTAAGCCAGAGAAATAATAAGACTTAGAGTAGATAAGAAATACCTAGGAGAAAACAGCCTAGAATAGGGACCTTCCCGAGGTTTCAAGTGTCCTAGGTAATTAGATCAAAGAGCAGTTTTAAGGTAAGTCAGGAATTGAAGATCCACTGTTTATATTGTCTCCGAAGCTCAGGACAGGTAGAGAGAATATACAGGACCCTAAAATTAAACTACCCTTGGGAACTGGCGCTGGCTAGAGTGTCCCTTGTTCTTGCTCCATACCCAGAATGCCCATTTTGTGTGAGAAATGATTTTTCAGGCTACTAAAAGACTGTTCCTGGTGCTGTGGACCATCCGACCTCCTTGAAGTTCACCATCACCACCTGTGACTGATGCCAACTGGAGAAGATCCAGATGCCTGAACAACCCCCTACTCTTTGGCTCCAGGTCTTCTGCTATTCTACAAGGCTAAAGAAGCAGCAGGCCTTGACTCCTGAGACCACCCCAGAGGCACAGGGAAAATGCTGCCTTGGAGGGTGGGACTTAGTGTGTGTACACCCAAGGTTAAATGACAGCTTGTGATTACAAGATTGAAGTTGAAATGTGAATCTAGAGTTATATAGATTTGTTCCTTTTGCAATTTCTCTTTATTATATATGTGGTTTTATATATATGTAGACAGCTATGTGCCACAAAATGTGGAAAAGTCAGAAGACAACTTTGAAAGTGTGCTACAAAGAAAAGGAAATGTTTTGAAACCCCTAGTCAATAGAATAGAGCCCAAGAACCCCTGCTAACAGATACCTAGTGCCTAAAATTGATAAATGGTAGACTTACAGCTCCGGGTTAACACCATGTGTTTCCACTGCTATCTTTGATGAAAACAAAGATTATTGTGTACTTGTCCAGCTAGATCCCGCAGGTACTCTTGAACTGAGTTTGAGATACACCCTAGATGATTCTGCAGAGAGCCTATTTTCCTTGACTCTAGCTGTTACATTGTGACTAGGAGTGGCCATAGGTATAGAGACAGGTGTAACTACATTGATACAGACACCTCATTACTTTCATCAGCTGAGGGCTGCCACTGATGTGGATTTGAGAGCCCTAGAACAGTCAGTAACAAAGTTAAGTTGTTACTAGACTTGCTGTTTCTTAAAGGAGAAAGTCTGTGTGCTGCTCTAAGAAAAAATGTTACTATTATGTAGACCATTCAAGAGTGACCAGAGAGTAAATTCAGAAAAAAAAGTTAGACCAGAGACAAGATAGAGAGGCACAGCAACGTTGATTCGAGAGTTGGTTCAATCCTCCCTTGCTGGACCCCTTGTGATTTTACTTTTGCTCTTAACCATAGGCCCCTACATTTAAAATAGATTAGTAACTTTTGTTAGAGAAAGGATAAATGCTGTTCAGCTTTTTGTGTTGCGCCACCAATATAAGACTTTGGGTCAAGAAAATGGTAATTATGATGACACTGGAGTTTAAACTTTTCTAAAGATCCTAATCGGAAAAAGTGGGGTGAGAATAGACTTATTAATAATTGAGTTTTTATGATTAAAAACATAGCCAAATCGGAAAAAGTGAGGAATGTAGAGTGAAAAATTATAAAGGCCATTTTATGAAATATGTGTAGATTTTTTGCCTTACAGAACTGAAAATAAGATTTCAGGCCTTCACATTCCAGGTGAAGGACACTTGCTGGATTACATTCCTCAAGCCTCGCCCAAGGCAGGAAGGCATTCCTGATTACAGATAAAGATGCTACCACCTAGGTGGGGCCCTAGCCCTATAGCCGGAAAAAGTAAAGATAGCAATCTGAAATGGCCGGATAGGGCACAATGGCATGGTAAAAACCACATTTTTGAGAAGAATGCAGGGCGATTTCCACATGACACTAATCATTTAGAGTGAATACCTCTGAATTGTTCCACTGTTTTCATGTTTTGTATCTTTAACAACCCCATCCCACTCCCCTGGTTTGTGGTTTTTCCCTTTAAAACCCTCCAAGGACTGGCCGAGGGGGTCGGACCTTGACTCCAGCGCGAGTACCTGGTCAGACCGCTGGCTGCCAGCTCTTTCCCTAATAAACCTCTGCTGATTGCATCCAGGTATGGTTTCTTGTGATCTCTGGGTGGTCTCGATTCCGGAGGCTTGAGGAAGGGTCTCCCGAGTATGGGGCTCTTCACTTATCATATTGAAAAGTGTCTTTGGAGACCTTTTAAGTCAGACTGTTCTAAAGTGGGTAATGAAATGGAGACTGCTCATGACAAAGATGACAAATAGTCATGAGCCTGCCTTCAATCAAGATGGCACTGAAGCTACAGCCAGCCATGTGACTGCCCTTAGCCAAGATGGCGCTGAAGTGCTACCTCTGCCTGTGGAGGAAAGTCACTTGTTTGTTAAACCTTAGAACAGAATGGCATTTTCTATAGAAGCATGAGTATGTATCAGCAGAGACAAATAAACAAAGAGACAAATAGACATACTTTGTCTGGCACACAGAGCATTCTGTACATTTGAGGAGATCTCTTCGTGTCACAACAGGCAGCCTCTGACTCTGTGTGCGCCTGAGCAGAGAGATGGCGGGTCTGAGCTGTGCACAGCATGGCTTGGCTGCTCCTTCTCCGGCCACAAGGGGCTTAGAGTTGGTGTAGACAAGAATGGAAAGAAACGCCGGGCGGTGGTGGTGCATGCCTTTAATCCCAGCACTTGGGAGGCAGAGGCAGGCGGATTTCTGAGTTCGAGGCCAGCCTGGTCTACAGAGTGAGTTCCAGGACAGCCAGGGCTATACAGAGAAACCCTGTCTTGAAAAAAAGAAAAAAAATGGAAAGAAACTAGAAATAAAAATTTTCCAGGAGGTAGAAATTTAAGACCGATTGCTGGAGCAAACAGCTCTCAGCGGTGGTGGTGTGTGGGGGCAGCAGGAGCACAGCGACATAGAAAACCTTTCATTTTTCAGATAGATGGTGAGAGTTGTAAAAGTTTTTTTTTTGTTTGTTTGTTTTTGTTTTGTTTTTCGCCATTAAGCGGCCATTTAGAGTTATTATCTAATTTGGATATTGAGGCCAAATTTGGAGTGTGACTTTGGAAGCCTTTAATACTAGGAGATGTCCCAGAAGAGAGTCTGGAAGTAGCAGGGAAGTCATTCTCTTTGAATGAGAGTAGAAGTTATCAGTTATCCCTACCAGCATCTCGAGGATAAATCTGATAACTAGGAATGGTGACAGCCAGGCCAGATCACTAGGTCATCATGAAATGAACTAGGGGTTGAGCTCCTGGCCAGAGCACGAGCAGCAGGAGAATGGTCTACCTAGGCCCGAGATTTTCCAGTAGCTCAGGAAAGAAAATGTCTTGAGAAGAGAAAGAGATCTCACCCAAGGGAAGAGGTTCTAAGATGAAGAGTCAGCAAGGAGGACCAGTCATGACTGGGAATACCTCTGTCCCCAAAGGGTGGCTGTGAGCTCAACAGCCCTCCCTTGGGACCAGGGGGCTTATGCTGACTAGTGTGTGGTGGTGGTGGGGAGTTTAGCAATTCGCTGGTGTTTGGATGGATAGGTCTAGCAATCTGACGGCTGGAAAGTGCTTGTGGCAATGGTGGGAAATGTGAACCTGGGAGTTTGTAAATCCTAGCCATGACACCAAATGATGTGTTTTATAAAACCAAGGATATATGTTGTAGAGTCTGGTATGGTGTGGTAGAAGGGGGTACCTCAGCGGGCTTATGCCGAGGCATCCTACCTCTAAGGTACCAGCCATACAACTAGTCTGGTCTAGTATAGATTAGTTTATTTGTGGGCATGAGAAGGAGTAGAGGCAGTAAAAGGAGGGGAGGGAGAGAAAGAAAGAGAGAAAGAAAGAAAGAGAGAGAGAGAGAGAAAGAGAGAGAGAGAGAGAGCAGAGCCAGAAACATGTAGAAAAAGGGGGGAGTGGGAGAGGGGAGAGGGAGAGAGAGAGAGAGAGAACTGGGTTAGAGAGAGAAAAGGGGCAGAAGGTCAGAGAGCACCAAAGGAGAGACCAAACAGTCCCTTTCACATCAACCCAGGCCTACCTGGCTGTTGCTAGGTAACTACTGGGCAGAGTGTAGAAGGAATGCCATCAGGTACAATCTCTGTCCCCATTTCAGGTGTGAAGCTGAGATGCTTTGAGGTCATTTGCTGCACCCAAGGACCCACTGCTGGTAAAGGTAGGAGTGTGAATTCAAAGCCAGCTGAAGCCTTCTCTCCTCTGTGAACTTGCATTTGCTTAACACGGCCCGTGGTTTCTCGTCAGGAAGCAGGACCCAAGCCTGAAAACCACCAGGAATCATATTGGTGCTTAGAAGTGTCCTCGGAGCCCTAATTCATGCTGCTTTCCCTAAGGGAAGGGATGCCTTCATTATTCCGAACACAAAGCTTGAGAAAACCCAGCAAAAAGGTTGAAGCTAAAGTCATGGGGTTCTCAGCACTTCTACACGATACCTTTAGATGCTCTTTCCAAGCAATAAAGCCTAAAGGAGGCTTCAACTCAATTCTGTACAGACACTTGGAACATTGCTTTCCTCTCCTGCCTCCTCCCAGGCCTTGAGCTAGGTATAGAGGCAACTGAGCCATCAAGACGAGCATGATGGGACACAGGTCAGTAGAGAGTGCCCCCTGCAGGCTCCAGTCTCCTATTTACCCAGTACCAATTCTGGGCCTGAGCTTCTTCCAACTGGCTTCTTAGGCACTTCTAACCTACACAACTGCCTTGAGGGACACATACATTCTCTTTGACTGTGTGGACATAAGAATAGCTTACAGGCAGATGTCACAATAGAAGAATGCCCACTTTGCTACTTCCAACTGTGGGTCAAATGTGTTCGTTCACCTGCCTGTCTCCTGTGGGCCAGAGAAGGGGGGAGAGTTGACAGCCCGGAGAAACTGCTAGCGATGCAAGACTTGATGCAAGCTGCCTAGACAGACACATTATCTGGGAGTAAAGGCTCAGCCTTCAGAAAGATTTACAGCAGGATGTGAGGGGGAGTGGATCTGAAAGTGTGTGTCTGTGGCGTGGGGAGTAGCCGAAGGCGCCGAGCTGTTCTGTAGTTAGAGAGTGCAGCCTTTTGTTTCCAAAGCCACATTGCTGAGGTAACATTTACCTTCTGGCAGCACAGTCCCCCCACATAGTCACTTAAAATTCCCTCATTCTATTTAGCTATTATGGGTGCATGGTATTCGGTCCCTGGATTATACATTAGCCTAAAAACTTTAGAAGAGTCAACGATGTGTACTGCAGATTAATAGAAATAGTGAGGTGTGTGTGTGTGTGTGTGTGTGTGTGTGCGGTATAGGTGTGATTTGATGCATGGTGTTGGGGGTAGTGCAGAGGTGATGATGGCGATGATATGATGATGTGTATGTGTGTCTATATGAACACCTGCACAGTGCAATGGTGGGCATTGCTTTCTCGCTTCCGTTTTAGTATATAAAATAGCACAGTGTTGCAATCAGCCAACGATTCTTACAGATTTCTTTCGGTAAACAGTTCCCACCACACATGAGGTCAGATGGTCATTTTCCATTGCATGGGGGAAAGTGTTATGTGGTAAGTAGAGTTGAAGAGATCTTAAAACATAAGTCAGTGGAGTGTGTGTGTGTGTGTGTGTGTGTGTGTGTGTGTGAGAGAGAGAGAGAGAGAGAGAGAGAGAGAGAGAGAGAGAGAGAGAGAGAGAGGAGAGAGTTTCTCTTTGGCTCCCTGACTTAAATGTAGATAGAAACTGGTAATATTATCCCAGGGAGTAGGCTGAGGAGACATTCTTAGGGGCTGGACACCATACCGTTCCCCAGGTCCACCCCTGCTAGTCTGTAACATTATTATATCACTACCCATGCTTTGTACAGTAGACTTTGGATTGAGGCAGAGGCACTGGTCAGCTATGACCTGCCCTAAGCAATGTGGGGCAAAGCAAAGTGTGAATGATGAGAGGCACTCTCTTCCTGGTGTTAGCAGTTCCCAAGCTCCCTTTATCCGACTCTCAGTGCCCAAGATTCCTCCATCTGACTATCGATATCCAAGCTTCCTCCATCTGACTCTCAGTGCTCAAGCTTCCTCCATCTGACTCTCAGTGCTCAAGCTTCCTCCATCTGACTCTCAGTGCTCAAGCTTCCTCCATCTGACTCTCAGTGCTCAAGCTTCTCCCATCTGACTCTCAGTGCTCAAGCTTCCTCCATCTGACTCTCAGTGCTCAAGCTTCCTCCATCTGACTCTCAGTGCCCGAGCTCCTTCCATCTGTCTCTCAGTGAAGATCTGCTAGCCTTGTAGCTCTCCAGGTTACTTCATGTTTTGATATCAGATTCTTAGTCTTTAATTTTCTTCTCACTTCCCAACATTTTCCAGAATGGAATTTACTTTGCCATACTGACCAATAGAGAAAAAAAGCCTTTATTTGTGTGTGTGTGTGTGTGTGTGTGTGTAGGGGGGCTTGCTTATTTTATAACCAGTTATAACCAGTTATGTACCAAGCAACCTTATTTGTTCTAATTTATTTGTCAAAAATTGACTCTCTTACAACGTGTGATTTGGTGGCATGGGAAACTGTGATAATCCAATTTATTTCTGTCTTGACTATAATTTATATACCAAAAATGTGTGTGGGTTTCCATGGTCTTTGAATTTGAAGTATATCCACATGTGTGTCTGTTTTCCTAAGCAACAAGCACTTTTGAAGAAAGGCTTCAAGTCTTTAAGGGCATCTTGTTCTCTTCCGGAAAAGGAAGTGTGTCTCCTGGGTTTGTCCCATGTCTTGTAGGCTGGCTTGCTCTGGAAACTTCTCTATCCTTCCTTGGTGCAGAGTAGACAACCATCTTGTCTTGTAATTTTCATTCATTAGTTCAGTAGCTGGCTTGTTTTTTTGCTTCCACTGCCCACAATACCTCTTTGTTTTACCACCCTTTTCAAAAATCTGAAAGCAATCCTTAATAATTTCAGAATATTGTGTCTTCTCAGATTTCTGAAGCTCACAGTTTAAAACAATTTTGCTTTTTCTGTCCCTTGGAGGTGGAGTCTTATTTACCCTGAATCATTAAAACAATTTCTTAGACTTCTAAAGAGATTGTCCCCCAGGTCAGAAGACACTTCCGGCTCCAAACCTTCTCTTAACTACTCGAACTTCTGAGATTCCACACTGAAAATGTCTTGGACCCCAAGGTCATCATGACTCAATCTGGATTTGTTCAAATGTCCTGAAATTCCAGCTGGTAGGCGGCCCGTGTGATTGCTTCAGTGACCATGGAGTCTGAATCTGTCACACATTTTGTTGTGTCTTGGGTGTCAAGTGGCATCTCACATGAATGAATGCGGCTTGTGTGGAACAACTGTGGCAATGGGGACTGTCTACTGACCCTGCTATGGCAATCCTGGATCTGTGATGTCTACACCGCCATCCACTGCTGTCCCGTTTGCTCTCTGTGCCACATCAAGCAGGACAGCCATCAATGCTTCCTAAGAAGCCCTATGATGAGAGCTCAGCAAGCGTCTCTTCAGCCTGAGCATCTCTGCATCTTTTTCAACTGAAATATGATGGGTGTGTTGAATTACGAGATGCTGGCATTTAAAAAAAAATCAAATTTTTGATTTATTTTAAATGCATGCTCTTCTTTGCCTTAATTTCTCCTTGCTCCCATATTATTGAATATTCTGGCTTATGCGTTTTCATTTAAAATATAAACCAAATAAAGTATTTTGCTAACCAAATAATCAGCAATCAGTTCTTTGTTTTGACAACTTTTATCTTTATGTACATACAACCCAACCATTCATTTAAAATGAACCAAAACCCTGATCACCTGCAGGAAAACAAACTCCTTAGAAATGCTAATTTATCAAGACAAAGAGTCATAGACCAAGCAGAGCACAGATGAGTTCATTTTTGTTCTGTGACAAAACACCTGAGATAAGTTAACTTAGAGGGGGAAAAAAGGTACATTATGGATCATGCATGGTTTTGAGGGTTTGATTCCAGACTGGCTGATTTCAATGCTCTGGGATCTTGGATAATAAAAATCCCCATGAATGGTGTCTGTGATAGAGGAAGGCAATTGGCCTTCCAACCAAGAAGAATGAGAGAGAGAGAAAAAGAGAGAGAGAGAGAGAGAGAGAGAGAGAGAGAGAGAGAATATGCATGAGCCAGTGAGGACAAGATTTACTCAGATCTATACCCCAAGAGGCCCACTTTATCCAGCTAAGCTCTACCTTCTAGTAGCCTATTCTCTATGTACATATTAACTAACCCATGAATGAAATTAGTATCCGTGTGATCCAACGGACTCTCAATGTCCTTCATCACATGACCCTTCTGGGGGCCGCATCACATGTGAACTATAACAAGAGGGTAGTCTACGGCAAGATAACAGTGATCCCTCCCCCAGTGCCTTCCTAATTTTGCATGGAACTGGGAATTTCGAAATAACTGGGATCTGTAAACAGAATGTCAGAGCTCAAAAGATTATAAAGTTCCTTTAAAAAGTTGCAGTTTTGTTAACTGGGATTATGTCGTTGATCGGCTTCCATCTGGCTTGACAAATTACTTTGTTTAAAATATTCCTAAACTAAAATATTCCTAAACGTGTGACACGTTAGCGAGTGGTTTCCACTGCCATCTCGTTTTAGTTGGATTTTAGAAGCTAAGCCCGAAACACTCATTTTTAAATTCTGATTGGTACTCTTTCTTGTATCCTTCTTTTAATGAGAACATATGAAGAGATATTGATCTTTCAAATCTTGGAGGAAAGATGTTCTCATCAGTCAGAGAAGGGCTCACTGCGGAAAGGAATAACCTGAAAAATGGGGAATGGCACTGACTTTTGACTTGGGAACGAATCATGGTACTGACACACCTGGCTTGTGATCTTGGTTAAGTTACCTTCTTGGAGTGTCTTTATTGGAAAAATAAGTTTAATCACATGTGTTAGTCAGGGCTAACAAAGCAGCACAGACTGAGTGGCTTAAGCAATATAATTTATTTCCTCATGTTTCTGGAGACTGGTATTCTACAACCGAGATGTTGGTACCATGGAGTTTCTTCTGAGGCCTCTTTCCTTGGCTAATAGCTTTCTTCTTCATGTGTCCTCACATGGATTGCCTCTGTGTGTCTGTGTCCTAAAGTATGACATATAACACTGGTCATACTGGATTAGGGGCTGATTTAGCTACCTTTCTGTTGCTTTAGTAAAATGACCATGACCAAAAGCTACTTAGAGTAGAAAGGGCTTGTCTCATCTTAGAGTTCCAGGGGGAGATAGTCATGGTGATGGAGATAAGAGGTAGGCATGGCCATTAGGAAGTAGATTGTATGTCATGGACATACAGGGAGCAGAGAAAGAGAACAGACAGAGGCAGAGAAAGACAACGGGAAGTAGAGTCAGGCTGTAAAAACTCAAAACCCACCTCTAGTGATGTATTTCCTCTAATAAGCTTCCACCTCCTTCCGAGAAAGCATCATCAAGTAGAAGACAAATATTCAAATACTTGAACGTATACATTGGTCTATCTCATTCACCCATAACAGAGGCTACTTCTAAGTAGATGAATTTCTTCAAATTCAGTCATATTCTGAAGTATGGGGTAGAAAAGACGGATATCAACAAGATTATGGAAGGGACACAACTCACCCCACTTCACACCTTTTTCCCGGGGTAATATTTTCAGATCTGATGGCTAAAGTGTTTAGTATGCAGTGAAGATGCTAACAGGGCTGGTGTGCTTCCTTCCTTCTCTGAAGTCCAGATTCCTTTATCCTTGGTGGTAGAGTGGACACGTTTATTTTTCCATCACTCTAATTTCTCTCTCTTCCTTTCCAAGAAATTATTTGTCAGATATCATGGGAAGATAATCTATCATGTTTCCTCTTTCATGAGTCTCAAATAGAATTCCAACAATTTCCCCTTTCTTCTGGGACACAGACATGCTCACCAGAATCTTGAAGCTGCCCTTGGACCAGGAAATGACTCTGAGTTTGAAGCCTCCATATAAGGTAGCAGTGAGAAAATTAGGAGAAACCCAGGACATAGATGGTGGCATGTAAATGCCTGTCCTCCATGGATAATATACCTCAGATTTTCATGCTACATAAGAGAAAAATTGCTATTATTTATGTGACTGTTATTTCAGCCATGAGATGTTTCCTAACGAATACGATATGTGAGTAAAGTTGCCAAAATTGAGATGCATTCAATCCAGTCTCTTACGGTTGACCTCACTGAATGTAACAACTCGATACGTGTGTAAGCCTGTGCTCCAGAATCATGCAGGATCAAAGCATGCAGAATTAGCTTGAGCATGCAAGTGTTAGATGTCAGATAAAATCAGACCACAAGACAGGAAAGGGGCATGCACATCCTGGCAGCAACTGTGAGGATTTCCACACTATTTTAATTCAAGTTGCCAGCCATCATCTTATCTAAAAATTTGAAATCCTGGCATGGACCAAAGAAAGGTGAGAGGGGGTGTAGCCACCGGGATGTCATTTGGGAAGCCATTTATTAAGGCAAGGGGGGGGGGGCTAAGAACAAGGTGATGGGAGGGGTAGTGCAGAGAGAAGAAGGAGGCCAGGGTAAGATATAGTTTGCAGGTGGCAACTGATATCTATTGGCTGGGTGTTGAGGTTGAGAAGTATGAAGATCCAAGAAGACCATGCAGTGATGTCATTTGAATGAGCAAATGGCTGATCCTAATGAAGGACATGGGGAAGGTAGAAGAGATCTCAGTGTGTTGAAGAGGGGATGGGTCAAGACCAAGATCTCTCTCTCTCTCTCTCTCTCTCTCTCTCTCTCTCTCTCTCTCTCTCTTTCTCTCACACACACACACACACACACACACACACACATCCTCACTATGTAGTGAAGGTCGATCTAGAACCAGCAATCAATCCAGTTGCTCAGCTTCCTGAGTGCCTGGATTCCAGGTATGGGCTACCATGCAAGAAGTTCTCTTTGGGTAGGTGGCATTCATGATGCCTGAAGCCCACAAATGTCATGTGCAGCAGACAGCTGGCTTCAGGGAAGGTTTGAGATATGGCTAAAATATAATGCAAAAGTCACCTGAAGCCATGGGCTTGGATGAGATCCCAGGAGAAAATAATTACAATGACCCCACATGGTCTCTTCCTCAAAAGGTGATAGGAAAAAGAAGATTCATCAGCTCAGTGGAGAGTGGACTTTGGTGTAAGTGGGCAAACAGGAGTGAGGTGGCCTGGTGGCCAAAGAAGGACCAGAATGGAGTGTTAATGCATGCACAAGAGCAAGGGGCAAGGGCAGAATTACGGGATAGTCAAGGACATGACAGTACAGAGATGGCCAATCAGCGAACAGGAAGGGATAGGAGAATGGGAGCTGAGCAGAGGAAACTGGAGTCTGCTTGTCCAGAGGAGGGGGGACTTGAATAGTGTGGGCTCAAAAAAAGCAAATGAAGTTAGGGGTAGGAGAGAAACTAGTGGTGGGGTCAGGATGTATTATGTACATGTATGAAATTGTAAGACAAGTTTTTAAAAGGTGCCAAACATTTTGTAAATACAAAATATATAGATATAGACACACAGATATATATACACACACACATATATGAATGCAAATGTATGTAGTAGATAAAGAGACAATTTCAATATATATGATAGAAGAATGGTATGTATGACACTAAGGTACAGAGTCGCAGTGAGATCTAGAACACAGACTCTGGAAGAGGAGAAACATTGCTTGTGTGTTTTTGATGTAGAGGGCTGAACCTTGGGCCTCGAATGCTTTATCATGAGCTGTATCTCCACCCCAGATTTGTTCCTAAAACTCCATCCCAGATAATGCTGTGAAGCTCATTTCTTTATATCAGCATATTTTGACATTTCTAATACACTCCTAGGCAAAAATTGCCAAAGTTCAGGTTATGACATTTTTAAAAAATCCTCTTAACATATTTTTGGCATAACTAATTCTAGAAAGGTCATATGAATTAACATAATCTTATCTTCATCTCACCTTCTCTTGAATATTCAAAAATATTTTTGGTCACTGCCATTTTTCTTTTTTTTTTATATTTCTAAAGTTAGGACTTTTAAAAAATATGTGTGTGCATGTTCATCTGAGCGTGTGCCCATGTTTGCGCAGATGCTACTGCATGTGTGTGTGAGAACATGTGGATGCCGGAGGTTGGGTACCTTTCTCAATCACTTTTCACTGGATCTTTTGAGACAGAGTCTTTTCCTGAACCGGTTCAGTTAAGCTCCCGGCAAGCTCCCAGACCCAACTGCCTCTGCCCCCCTAGTCTTTGGAACCCCAGTGGTGCCACAACCATCTTTTCTGTGGGCACTAGGGATCTGAATGCAGGACCTTGGGCTTGTACGATTTATTTTGCTGTGTGAAAC
This sequence comes from Arvicanthis niloticus, assembly GCF_011762505.2. NCBI lineage: Eukaryota > Metazoa > Chordata > Mammalia > Rodentia > Muridae > Arvicanthis > Arvicanthis niloticus. The sequence goes on from NC_133437.1 coordinate 21,829,133, forward strand.
ATCTCCCCTGCCCTTTAAAAATATGTGTAGAACTTTTTTGTGTAACATGGCCGCATCTGCCATGTTTGGGACATACCTGTCTCACAGCTGGCTTTTATTTATATTTCTCACAGTGTTTTTGAATAATTTCCCATTGTGATTCACTTTGTTGATTTTATCCTAGAAAGTCATTTTTTTTTTCTCCTCTTCAAAAAACTAGAAGTTGAAGGAACAATTTTGAAGGCTGGAATGCTTTTCTGGGTGGCTTTTTCCCATGAGCACAGGCTCAGCAGTGAGCAGTTTACCTAACCTCTTTGCATTCCCAGAGAGAAACCCAGTGTATTTGAGTTAGTTGCTCCTTGGCTTAGCTTCTGGTAACACACAAACTGCATTTGTGAAGGTCACTATGGCCTTCATGTCTGGTCTCTGCCCCGTAATGTGTGCAGAGGAATGAAGCCAGAATCCGAGCCCTAGGCACTAACATCTCTACAGTATGTTGGTGATGCTAAGCCAGAGGAAGAATTATTAGCTCTAGACTTGTCCTGATCTAGGTAATAGCAGAAACCACCTAGGATTTCTAAAGTCTTGCTCATTCTTATTCCTCTTGTCTTTCTTACTTCTTTAACTTTTCCTCTTTTTTTCCCTCCATCTGGTACTATTCTTGGACTTCGGCATCATGGCATCTATCCTGGACTCATTCATTAAGGATCTTCTCTTGAGGGGTCTTGAGAGATGGCTCAGAGGTTAAGAGCACTCTGGCTGCTCTTCCAGAGGTCCTGAGTTCAATTCCTAGTAATCACATCTGTTATGAGATCCAATGCCCTCTTCTGGTGTGTCTGAAGACAACTGCAGTGTATTCATATGCATAATTTGGTTTTTTGAGGCAGGGTTTCTCTGTGTAGCCCTGGCTGTCCTGGAACTCACTCTGTAGATCGGGCTGGCCTTGAACTCAGAAATCTGCCTGCCTCTGCCTCCCAAGTGCTGGGATTAAAGGCATGCGCCACCACTGCCCGGCAAATCTTTTTTTTTTTTTTTTTTTTTTTTTTTTTTGAATTTTCTTTTGAAGTCCTTGTTATCTCCATGGGTTGAATATTCCATAGACCCAAATTTGATCAGTTAGTATCAGCTCTCCCACAACACCATGCTTCAAGAAACCAAGACTCCAAGATTCCCTGCCTCAAATACTATAAGCCGATGTCTAGAGCCTGCCTATGGTTCTAGCCTCTTGTGTGTCCTTTGTAGGTCTGAGCAGTAGAGAAGGGAGGCTGTTTATAAGTGTTGTAGACAAGGCTAACTCTGGGATGGCTTATCCATGCATATGGATGAGTTCCTCATGGTGGGGACCGAGTTAGCTAGAAGAAAGGAATAGGTCATGGGATAGACTAGAACAGGTGGTCTCTTCTCTGGTCTCTTGGCACTCTGGAACTCTAGGGAGTCTAGGGATTCTGAATTTGCCAACCTTGGCTTTCCAATCTGCTAAACAAATTTACTCATCAAAGTTGGAGAACATCTTACAGTTTAATTAATAGACCTTGTTTAGCTTTCTTGTTTAGTTTCATGGTATAAGCGTCTTCCTTTGGCCTCTTGCTCCTAGTCCCCTGATGGTGGGGTGAATGTGGACAGGCTCGCCCTTCCCTCTCTTCTCTCTTTTGCTACTTCTCACTCCTGCCCTTTTGTGGCTCACCATGCTTATCTTCTTGGTGCTCATGGAGACCTGGTGAGGTCCAGTTCTAACCTTCAGTACTGAAAGTCCCTCTGTTTCCCTCTCTATGCCTGTCTCTCTCAGGTCATCCTCATTTGTCAGTTTGAGAATCCAGTACAGGAGGGTGGCTTTTTAGAGGATAAATAATAGAAGCCTTCTTAATTCACTGATAAAATTAATAAAAGGACAGATGAGTATGTTCTACTATCACTCAAGCAGGCCTAGGTGTGTTTCTCTTGAATATTTATTTACTCTGTCTAGTCCTTAGCCTACCTCTACCTTCCCCCTTCCCTTCCCTTCCCTTCCCTTCCCTTCCCTTCCCTTCCCTTCCCTTCCCTCCCCTCCCCTCCCCTCCCCTCCCCTCCCCTCCCCTCCCCTCCCCTCCCCTCCCCTCCCTTCCCCTCCCCTCCCCTTTCTATCCCCTTTCCCTCCCCTCCCCTTTCTCTCCCCTTTCCTTCCCCTCCCCTCCCCTCCCCTCCCTTTCCCTCCCCTCCCCTCCTCCCTTTCTCTTCTTTCTCTTCTTTTCTCTCCCCCACCCCCCCCCAGGGACACGGTTGGTCTCACTAGGTCTCACTGTGCAGCTCTTGACTGCCCTGAAACTCTCTCTTGCACACCAACCAGGTTGGTTTTGAACTCACAGGGTTCCATCTGCTTCCTCCTCTCAAGGGCTGAGATTAAAAGCATGTGCCACTATGCCTGGTTTTGTCCTTTCTTTCTGAGGTCATGAGGCAGGTGGCAGGTGACAAATGGGGACAGGCATACCTAGTTAACATATCTTGGGTTCTCTTAAAGTTCCTCCTTGAAATGGTCCCCTTCATTTCTACTACCAGCACGTCTCAAAGTTTTACTGGCACCTGATTTAAAAACAAGAAGGATTTTAGAAGCTCTGGCTGCATCTGACCCCAGAATCAGTAGTAGGTAGAAGAGGGGCGAAGTCCAAGAGTTTGTACTTCCAACCATTTCCCAGGTAATGTAGCGGCTACTGGTCCAGACGGTACCCTGAGAACCATAGTTATTGGGTTTTCCCGTGTAGGTCTCTGTTGCTAATGCCAAAGCACTTTGAACTTGTGGTTCTCAAGCAGACACTAGAGCACTGCTCAAAGGCAAGAGAAGTGACTAGGACCTCAGTGTCTAGTTCCTCGGCCAGGCAGGCTTAGTTCCCAATGGCTGGGACGTTCTCCTACAGAGGCAACTTGAGCTCTGCCTTGGCAGAATATGAAACAGCCTTGGCCTGTACCCTTCCCTGTGAGTTCTTCTTTAATTGCAGAATCTGGGTGGCCTTCACACAGTTGTTTGCACAGCAAGGGAAAAGAGATAAGTTCAGTAACCTTGGAAGACCAGTCTCTTTCCCCTCCCAGTCTCCTGAGAAGCGGTGCCCAGAGGAAGAAACACTGTGTGTGTGGGAAACCAGAGAGAGGCTCCAGAGGGTGGCCTGCAGAGGCCGGACGAGGGGGTGGCGATTTCTAAAGAATGAATGTCTACTGAGCTGCCTAAAATCACTTCCTGCTTTGTGAGGGTTTATTAGCTGGAATTCTCTAGATGACAAGGGTCTCTAAATCTCCTTAGCTGGACTCTGGGCCATGATTCTCCCTCCCAAGATCTAATCACTCAGAAAGACAATCTTGGCTCCAGCTGTTGGATTACAACAGCCAGTCCAGAGAGTGGGTGGCTCTTAAATTGAACCTCTTGAGTATTTGTATCTGATAGAGACAAGGAATTCTCTGTCCACAACTAACCACAGCCACATCTGGGCACAGACTCAAATACAGTGAGCACAAGCAACAGCCCAGGTGCCCAGGACCCAGTCTGTATTTGTCTATTTTCTCTTGCGCAAAACCATAAGCCAATAATTGCTTTCTATTTTCAGCCGCACCTTTTCCAAATGACTTGGGCCGTGGGTTGCTGTGAGTCCATCCTGGATCTGTCATGTCATGAGAGCCCAAGAGTTTCAGTTTCACAATGATAATAACAATAATGGGTGAGAGTTGTGAAGTGTGAACTCCCCAGCGGGACCTGTGCCAAACATTTCTCATCCATGGTGGCATATTATCCTCACAACAGTTCTAGACAATGGGGCTTATTACGCCCAATCTATAGATGGTGGAACTGAGGTTCAAGGGTTGGATAACTTCCCTAAGATCACACAGGCAGCAAGATGTGGGAACTTGATTAGAACTCAAGCTTGTGTCCATGTGCCTGCTCTGACAATTTTGTTCTTGACACGTGCTTGTTAACTTAAGCTAGCCAGTGTAGCTACACATGCATAAAAAAGAACTTCAAAGGCAGGTTCTAACCTGTATTATTATTATTTTTTTTGTTGTTGTTGTTGTTTTTTTTTTTTTTTTTTTTTTTTTGTTTTTTTTTTATTAGATCTTTCATTTACACTTCAGATACCATCCCGTTTCCCCATTCCCCCCCCCTTAGAAAACCCCTATTCCATGCCCCCTTTTCCTTTTTGCATTTATACATTTTTTTAAGAAATGTTAATCATAGGCTTTATAAGTTTGGTATTGTTCAATCAGAGGTGTAACCCACTACCCAACCTAGATATATCAACTATCTTTGACTGGTGGAGATACATAAACATCTGCTTCCCTGTTTCCCCCCTCTATCTCTCTTTCATCACCTAGCTTCTCCTCTCCTTCTTCTTCTCCTCTTCTTACTCCTTTTCTTCCTCTCAGTACTCCTCCCACCTTAGCTACTCCTACACATCACCCTTCCTGTTAAAAGGAAACTTTTCTCTCAAAATACAATTAGAGCATAATTATGCCTATTTGTACCAGTGAGGTACAAGATAGTCCTAATACCCAGTCCATCCTTTTGTTGACTAACCAGCACCTCTGTCATCTATCCTAATTAAAACACTTAGTTCTGAACCTGGCTTTTTCCTTGGCTTTAGGATGAATGTCAGCTGATGACCATACACTCAGATCTTTTCTCTCAAAGTAAATAGCTATAAGTTTTCAACCCCATCAGAAATCCAGAATGACTGAGTTGACTATAATTGTGGGAAGCACCAAGCATAGCTTCTAAAACTTAGCCAATTTATAGAGACCTCTGAACACCTGGACACTCGCTCTACTTCGAAACGTTGGAGCATCTGTTCTTCTGCCTTCTGGCCCAGGATCATCTGACAGACCTTAGTGCTGCAGAATTATTAAGGGCTGATTACTCTGTCTAGGCAGATATAATCAGTCGACTATTCTGCAAGTGTGTCCTTTTCTGGACAGTAATTTGTCTGTAGAAGGAAAGTGGCAATTCTTGCCTAGTGGCTGTCTCACCACAACTGGAGTAACTCCAAGGATGCTCAATTTCTTCTTAGAGTTTAACATAGGAAGCTGTCCGGAGCAGACAGGTCTCTAATGAAAATGAACATTAATACTGAAATGTTTGTCATGTCAATTCTAAGGATTTCTGATGTTTTGAAAACCAGCTATCCATGTAAGGTAATCTGGAGTGTTGCCTGTTAACTCCACTCAGCTATTTCTAAATAAAACATAGAGAACACCCTTATAATAAACTCCAAGTCATGAATTTGCTATAGTCCCTTAACTCACAGGCTGACCATCTCAAATCAGTTAAAAAAGTTAAAGAAGGACTGGGTCTAAGCTTTGTATTCCTAAGTGTGTTATACTGGTACAATGCCTATGAGAGTAACAATATTCATCTCACTCTTATATCACTAAAAAGCTCATGCCACTGAAAACCTTAAAATTTGTAAACAAAGTAAATTGGTGCCATTTAAGAATTTATATCTTCATCTTGATATTAATTATACAGATTTCTACTAATAGGTTATGGCTATGCAATAAACCCTAGCTAATCCTCTCTATTCCGACAAAACCACTACTTTTTCCTAGGGAGACAGCCCAACATTTACCACCTTAGTCCCCATGCCCAGGGAATAGGGGCGCTGACTCATCATTAGCTTCTTCAAGCTGATTATGGGCGTTGAGATATTAGAAGAGGGGTGGGGGGGAGTGCAAGTTGACAATCCTCTGATGCTGTGTCTTCGCTGCCTCCAGATAGAATTCACGGACCTCAGAGGTTTGAGCAGGTCTGCCCAGCTTGCTTGTTGAGTAGATACACCAAGGTTGATCATTCTGCAATATACAATTCTCAAAACAAATTTTAGTATCAAGATAGGTTTTTTTTTTTTATTAAAGAGGACTGACATTTTATTAAGAATGTTGGTTCTAACCGCTTTTCTATTTTTCCCCTTTTATTGGATATAATATTTACATTTCAAATTTTATCCCCTTACCATATTTCCCCCACCACCCAGGAACCCCTTATCCCATCCTCCCTCCTCCTGCCTCTATGAAGGTGTTTACCCACCTACCCCCAGCCTCCCTCCCCACCCTCAGATTCCCCCCCTCAGTGCTCAGCCTTCAGGGTACCAATGATCTTGTCTCCCACCTATGCCCAACAGGGCCATCCTCCCCTACATATACAGCTGGAGTCATGTGTCTCTCCCTATGTGCTCCTGGGCTGCTGGTTTAGACCCTGGGGAGCTCTGGCTGGTTGGTATTCTTGCTCTCCTCACAGGGCCACCAGCCCTTATGGTTCACGGTTCCTTCAATTTACTCTCTGACTCCTCCATTGGGAACTTTGATCCTATTAATGGATAGCTGTGGGTACCTGTCTCTGGGTATGTCCGACTCTGAGAGACCTCTAAGGAGACAGCCTTATCAGGCTGCTGTCAGCTTTCCCATCCTGACATCCCTATCAGCGTCTATTTTTGATGACTGCCTATGGAATGAATACCCAGACACAATGGTCTCCCTACAACCCCCCCTTCAGATTCTGACCCACACTTTGTCTCCATATTTGCTCCCTTGGTTATTTAGTTACTCCTTCTAAGAAAGACCTAGGCATCCTCACTTGTTCTTTCTTCTTCATGAGCTTCATGTCGTCTGGTAGTTGAATCTTTGTTGTTTCAAACTTTTGGGCTAATCTCCGCTTATCAGTGAGTAAATACCATGTGTGTTCTTTTGTGATTGGGTTACCTCACTCAGGATGATATTTTCTAGATCCATCCATTTACCTAAGAATTTCTCGAATTCATTATTTTTAATAGCTGAGTAATATTCCATTGTATAAATGTACCACATTTTTTGTATCCATTCCTCTGTTGAAGGGCATCTGGGTTCTTTCCAGCTTCTGGCTATTATAAATAGGGCTGCTATGAACATAGTGGAGCATATGTCTTTGTTATTTGTTGAGGCATTTTCTGGGTATATACCCAGGAGTGGTATAGCTGGGTCCTCAGGTAGTGCTATGTCCAATTTTCTGAGGAACCGCCAGACTGACTTCCAAAGTGGTTGTACCAGCTTGCAACCCCACCAACAATGCAGGAGTGATCCTCTTTCTTCACATCCTCGCCAACATCTACTATCACCTGAGTTTTTGATCTTAGCCATTCTGACTGGTGTGAGGTGGTATCTCAGTGTTGTTTTGATTTGCATTTCCCTGATGACTAAGGATGTTGAGCATTTCTTAAGGTGCTTCTCGGCCATTCGAGTTTCCTCAGTTGAGAATTCTTTGTTTAGCTCTGTACCCCATTTTTTAATGGGGTTATTTTGTTGTTTGGCATCTAATTTCTTGAGTTCTTTGTAAATATTAGATATTAGCCCCCTATCAGATGTAGGATTGGTAATGATCTTTTCCCAATCTGTTGGTTGCCGTTTTGTCTTGTTGACAGTGTCCTTTGCCTTACAGAAGCTTTGCAATTTGATGAGGTCCCATTTGTCGATTCTTGATCTTAGAGCATAAGCCATTGGTGTTCTGTTCAGGAACTTTTCCCCTGTGCCTAGGTATTCGAGGGTCTTCCCCAACTTCTCTTCTAATATTTTCAGTGTACCTGGCTTTATGTGAAGGTCCTTTATCCACTTGGAGTTGAGCTTTGTGCAAGGGGATAAGAATGGATTAATTTGGATTCTTCTACATGTTGACCTCCAGTTGAGCCAGCACCACTTGTTGAAAATGCTGTCCTTTTTCCACTGGATGAATTTAGCTCCCTTGTCAAATATCAAGTGACCATAGGTATGCGGGTTCATTTCTGGGTCTTCAATTCTGTTCCATTGATCGTCCTTTCTGTCTCTGTACCAATACCAAGCAGTTTTTATCACTACTGCTCTGTAGTACAGTTTGAGGTCCGGAATGGTGATTCCCCCAGAGGGTCTTTTATTGTTGAGAATAGTTCTCGCTATCCTAGGTTTTTTGTTATTCCAAATGAATTTGTAAATTGCTCTTTCTATCTCTATGAAGAATTGATTTGGAATTTTGATGGGTATTGCATTGAATCTATAGATTGCTTTTGGCAGGATAGCCATTTTTACTAAGTTAATCCTGCCAATCCAGGAGCATGGGAGATCTTTCCATCTTCTGAGATGTTCTTCAATTTCTTTCTTGAGAGACTTGAAGTTCTTGTCATACAGATCTTTCACTTGCTTTGTTAGATTCACTCCAAGATAATTTATTTTATTCGTGGCTATTGTGAAGGGTGTCATTTCCCTGATTTCTTTCTCTGCCTGTTTATCCTTTGAGTAGAGGAAGGCTACTGATTTGTTTGAGTTGATTTTATATCCAGCCACATTGCTAAAGTTGTTTATCAGGTTTAGGAGTTCTCTGGTGGAAGTTTTAGGTTCACTTAAGTATACTATCATATCATCTGCAAATAGTGAAATTTTGACTTCTTCCTTTCCTATCTGTATACCTTTGACTTCCTTTTGTTGTCTAATTGCTCTAGCTAAGACTTCCAGTACTATATTGAATAGGTAAGGTGAGAGTGGGCAGCCTTGCCTAGTCCCTGATCTTAGTGGGATTGCTTCAAGTTTCTCTCCATTTAGTTTGATGTTGGCTACTGGCTTGCTGTATATTGCTTTTACTATGTTTAGATATGGGCCTTGAATTCCTGATCTTTCCAAGACTTTTAACATGAAGGGATGTTGAATTTTGTCAAATGCTTTCTCAGCATCTAGTGATATGACCATGTGGTTTTTCTCTTTGAGTTTATTTATGTAGTGGATTACATTGATGGATTTCCGAATATTGAACCATCCCTGCATTCCTGGGATAAAGCCTACTTGATCTTGATGGATAATTGTTTTGATGTGTTGTTGGATTCGGTTTGCGAGAATTTTATTGAGTATTTTTGCATCAATATTCATAAGAGAGATTGGTCTGTAGTTCTCTTTCTTTGTTGGGTCTTTCTGTGGTTTAGGTATGAGTGTAATGGTAGCTTCATAGAATGAATTGGGTAGTGTTCCTTCTGTTTCTATTCGATGGAATAACTTGAAGAGGATTGCTAACCTGTATTATTTAAAAACAGAAAACTTACTCAACCAAACACTCCATTTTCCAGGTGAATCAGTTCATTGAATTGTTAGAATATAGTCAATATTTAATCAATTGTCAACACTTGCATAATAGGAGGTAGAAAAAGAGAGAGTATAGGTAAGCAATACAGTTGTGACCATGATGAGATTTTCCTGGCTGGTGCATAGGGTGTCTGTATAAAACAAACATGGCAACCCATCTGAGGCTTATCGTACTGTGGAGCCAAAGCTTTCTTTTTCTGGGAGAATTTAGGGTCTCCATATTTTTTCGCCCAACCTCTCAAGACATGCTAATTTACACAACTTACTTCTTGACATAAAGACTTGTGCTCTCAGCATCGGCTTGCTGGCCTCACATTGGGCATGAGCAAGTACATGTGGGAGCAGGCAGGTGGATGTCAAGGCATGGAAATGAAGAGTGTCTGCCAAAAAGGCTTCCTTCCCGCAATGGCCAAATTCAGTGTGGGATGTGCCAAGTGGGATCAGACCCCTCTACACACGAGAGTGCGCTGTGAGGGACAAGCTGACTCCAGTGACAGGTTCAGGAGGTGAGGAGCAGGAACTGGAGTATCCCAACACCCCAGGGCTTTGCTCCATGTTTGAAAATCTTCTCAAGTATGTAGCTTTATCAGAGAGTAACTTTGGGGGTAATTCTGCAAGCTTGCCTCTACCATTTGTTAAAATTCACTTTGTATAAGTTTTACAGAGCGGTTCTGGAAGAAATGTGATGTAATGAAAGAAACCGTTATATATAATTTGATATGTAGAATTCCTAGATCTGAAACCCAGATCTGTTCCTTACTAGCTATGGAGGACTTTCCAGCCAAGATAATGGGCTGAGGTTCCATGGGGACCCCACTCTAATCTTTAGGTATCAAACCACGTTAAGAGCTAAGTAGCTTAGCAGGAACATGCCTCATAGGCAGGAGACCCTGGGCTCAACCCCGGCACTGTAAGTTAGCAAACACCAGGGACTGCTTTTTAAAAACCATTTTTAAACCCTTATTAATCCAAAAGGAATAAAGGGATCATTCAAGGACAATAGTCAAAGAAGAAACCATGGACCATAGTGGGGTGGGACAGCAGAGGTAACATAGACTGTGGTGCCACACAGAGCAGACACGTGGCTTGAAAGATGTGCTTTGAAGCCAATGTGGCATGCAGACCATCAGCTCTTGCCACTCAGAGATAACCAAAACTAGGTTCTTGGTAAAACAACAAACAACAACAACAACAACAACAACAACAACAACTGAGAGCCAAAAGGGTTCTTCTGAACTTGGGCAAGAAAATGGCAGCTTTTGTCCAAGATTATGGTAGAAATGGAATCAACCAACCCCACATTATTTGCACACCATGGGTCAGGAGGTCTGGATTCTTGGTACTGAGTGAAATGTAGGAGCCTTGAAACATAGTAAGCAAGAGACAACGTCGTGTCCTGTTGGCAAATTCAATCAATTCCTGTGGTCACTGTTAATATCATTAAGAGGAGCACCTGGAGAAAGCAGCCATGCAGTCTTGAACTTACAGCTTTAAGATGTGTGGGAGCTCCAGAGAGGCCTTTGAGTTCTGCTGGGATCTGCAGTGTCTGTTTGCTTTCATGTCCAGGTCTGGAGGGCTCAGATCTCCATTTTTTTTTTTTTTAAATCTCCTCTACTTTTCTCTCTTCCTAATTGTATTTTCTAAAAGAGTTGCCACTGGAATTTAGATGTTCAGCCTTGAGTTCCCTGAGAATGTTGATGGTGGGGCATGAAGTTCTGCTTGCTTCTGGTGGAAATCACTGGAGGCTCAGGACTACTATCAATCCTGTTGAGGCTGTGCAGCCCAAGAGCTCCTATTTCATAATCTTGCTGGTTGATTTGAAACGATTCCTGTTTTTTATTTGTTTTTCATTCTTTAACTGTGTGGTCCTCTTCCTTCTCCTTTACCTCCACATACAAGTTCTCGTTCTCTCTCTCTCTCTCTCTCCCTCTCTCTCTCTCTCTCTCTCTCTCTCTCTCTCTCTCTCTCTCCCCCTCCGCCTCTCTCTCAAAGCTACATACCTCTTCGTCCTTTTTCTTATTGGATGCTTCTACTTATGTACCCACCTCACATTTCCTCCTAATTAAAAAACCAAACCCAAACAACCCAAAAACAACCCACCTCTAATTTCAAGCTCAAAGAGCTTCCTAATAAAGTCATCTTTATAAGATAGTTCTTCACATGTAAGGTTATTTAAAAACAAACAAAATAAACCTTAGACACACAGACAATTCCTTTTCTTTACCATATTAAATTCATTCCTGTCTCTTGGTATCTAGCTCCTTTCTAGAATTGTATATTGACGGTTGGTTCCACCTATTATTCAGGAAGATTTTCTTATTAATTACCTACCATGTCTGCTTTAAATGCCATAGGAATCTGTTATCTATTAAAGCAGTTAAAATTGTGAGTGTGTGTGTGTGTGCATTCACATGTTTGGGTACTTTTTGTCAGTCTCTCTCTTGCAGTAAAGAGATATGGCTAGGCACCAGGGACTCCTCTATTTCTTGCTCCAAGTATTTATGAAATAACCGATGACCCATCTAGGTGATGAGTAAAGACAGCAGATGCCTTAAAGGCAGAGTGCTCCACCTCCTTGTTTAGGGAGGAGAGAACTTTGATCTTCTCTGTAGTGTTACTCATTGTTTACTTCTTAGGGGTTTCTATGTCTGTCTCTTTCTCACTCCTTACCAGTCACCAGAATAACTTGGACCAGTTAGACACTCCCCAAGCTAGAAGGTGACTGCAGTGTCTATAGGGATGGGAGAGGGTGAGTTCAAAACAATATACTGGTGTGGCCTGGGATGTTTTCGTGATGGAGCTTTGGTTTCTAGAAAAAGAAATCCTTTCAAGGATGCCCAAGTGAGTTTACTGTGAGGATACAAATGGATCCCACAAAAACAGCCACAGGAAAGGCAGCAGTGCCTCATGGGAAGTGGAAAATCACTAGAAGAATCCATCCCTTGATCATATCCACACCACTTCAGCTCACCTTTACCTGCGAATTCCTTTCATGAGTTTGCATGTATGTTCTATCTCTGCAGAAAGCCACCCCATCCCCCAAGTCTGCATGACTCTGCTTCCTTTCCTCTGAGCCAGCTAATCCAGTGTCTGGGTCCCAGTCTCTAGTCCCATGGAGAGTAAATCTGATTGATTTTTTTTACCTGCATGAACTATTTAAACCTTGGTCTAATATTATGCTTAAAGATTAAAGGTGGAAAGATAAGAACAGAGAGAACATTTTCTGAAAAATCTTTTGAGACATATGCGGGTTAAGGAGACATTTTTGAGTTTGTATAGAAAGATGCAGTATACATAATATACCCCAGAGCAGTCTGAATATGAATCAAATCACCACTCCAGCCCACCCAAGAAGCTTCCACTCACTCAATTGTCCCCAAAGTGTACCTCTTAGGTATTTGTCTGCATGGAATGTTGAGCTACTGAGAACAGACCAAGGAGGACTGTTCCGCGCACCTCTTCTGTGTCCCCTTCGCCCGCGAATAAGGACACGGAGGCAGTAATCGGGTATCACTACAGACGAGGCTTTACTTCTTGTAACAGCAAAAGCGGAAAAGACCCCAAGCCCGGGAATGGCACTGCTATATATACCCTAGAGTGGCGTGTTCACTTCTGATTGGCTGTTCACTCATCACCCCATATTACGCCCCGGGATGGGCAGTGACTTTGGTGCGCCTTTTGCCTTTTGCACCTGCGCAGTCAGTTGTTTACAAGTGGGAGGACAGGATGTCCGTGCCATCTTAGCACTGTGGCTCCCAACAGAGGACCAGGTTTTTGAGATGGTTTGATAAGTAGCCCATACTCAAGGAACCACCACAGCCAGGGCCTTTGTCATCAAAGAAAGCAGTTTACTCTCACGCCTGACTCACCCATCCTTCAGTGGTACATGATTTTAATCATAGCTTCTCATTCAATTTAGCTTTAAGAAAAGCATTTGTGTGAGCATACTGATGTCCTACAGTGAGTTTCTTGAGATCTTGTGCTGGTTGGCTTATGAGGGCCTGGTGTCTCATAAATGGAACTGGAGATCTTCCTCAATGGAAGAAGAACAGAGGGGTAGGTGTCTATGACATTCTAAGTAGTTCCCTGGACTTGAATATCTTAGGGTCACACTGGAGACCTCTGTCTTGCTTTGTAATGTCTTCCAATGTGCCCGACTCACTGTGTATGTATCAGGCTAATTTGTCCTTTAAGTGACTAAATGTAGACTGTGAGGTAACAATGACATCAGTGGAAACAGCAGTGATGACAGAAGTCACAGCCAGTGCAGTGACCCTTACCACAGTTCCCCAATGTTTCTCATCTATTACATTACTTAGTCCTCACTGTAAAACTGTGAATGTAAGCACCATTTGCTCTATCACACAAAGACTTAGATAACTCACGCATCTTTGTTTCTTTCATCCACATGAGACATCTTTACAATGCCCAAGAGAAATCGATTCAAGTCAAGTTGGGGTCCTTTATATGTAAAATTCCTTGCTAAAACAGTTTTTTAAAGCGCTAATATGTTTTTCTGGGTATCTTCAGTGATATCGCTTATTCTCATTATTTCTAAATTCGTAGTTTCCTATACATAGTCCAAGTGAAATGCAGCCTTTCAAGTCAGAACTTGCTTTGTGCTACATTCCCCACCAGCTAATTCAAAGTCATATATCATGTTTATTCTGTTCAACTGTAAGCATGATCAGTATACCATTAAACCCAGAAGAGGAATTTGTAGCTAGTTAGACTTGGAAGTCCAGTGTGTGAGTCCTAACAGTTGACATAGAAATAGCAACAGAAAGGCCATTTTCCTGTCTCAGAAATGTAAAACAGACAGACCTGTAAGTCCAACATTCCAAAAGGTTGAAATCATTCTTTTTATTGATTTAAATAATGAGGAAAAGAAATTTTACACTGCTAATAAAAATATTATTTATGAATGCCCAGTCATAAAGGCTGCATTGTCGATTGCTGGGTCCTGGTAAACATTTTGTATCCCTTTGGTATTTACAGATGGTCTATTTTAGTAATGTTCACAGTGTGAGGCTTGGATTAGGACAGACAGAGCTTTTGTTAAAGTTTGCATTCACCTCTCTACCTTGAAGAGTTCATTCTTCATACCAGGTGTCTCCCAGGGGTCTCAGTCAACGTGATCTACTAGCTGGAGAGTGGGTTGAGAGCTCAAGGGTTTTGAGAATTTGTTGGTGTCACTAGAGAATTACAACAGAAACTCGACTTCTTTTGACATCTATGACTTTGAATTAGGACTTGTTTTCTGGATAACGAATTTGCTCTCTGGTCTTCTCTTTGCACAAGTTTATCAGTCAGTTCATTGTGCTCATTTCGGGGGAATCATGTCTTCCTTGACATCGTCACCAGAAAGACAACAGGGAGCTTGAGCTTGGGTAGAACTAGAGGCAGATCTATGGTCTGTCATTTACTAGCTTGTCGTCCTAGTCAAAATGTTGAGACCTCTTCAGGTTCCTCAGCTCACAGTAGGGATAACAGTTATCTTCCTCTGAGGCATGGCAGCACACGCTCATAACCCCAACACTACAGAATCTGAGGCAGGAGGCTTGCTGTAAGTCTGAAGCCAAACTAGGCTACACAATGAGTTCGAAGCCAGCCTGGAATGTATTGTGAAACACAGTGTCAGAAAAACAAAAGCAAAAACAAAACAATTCTCTTTCAGTAAAATGATAAGAATGAGAACAAAATAAAAAAAATTAACTAATGTAAGAATTTTACTCTGATATACCAAATATGATAAAATAAAAAATTATTTGTCATTATCTTTCTGATTGAAACAAAAATCCCTCTTGTTTCATGGAGATCTCTTTTATGAATCATCTCAAGAAATATTACTGCATGCCTGATTCGTGTATAGTAAATAGAGTGACCCCTCCTTTCTTTCTGTATTTTTTAGCTCATTCTTTCTTATGGAAGATACAAGGTTAAGTTTAGGAAGTAGGTTGAGTTGCTCTCATTCCCGATGCTGTAATAACACCGAGGGACTTTTGCCTTTCTTTATTAATTAGTTATAAAAGTAAGTACAAATGTTAAATGTCTTGGTGACACAGGCAGAAATTCGGGGAGGTTACTTGGGTTGAGAAAGGGCACACTAGTTCACACCCTCACTTTCAAAAGTGAGGCTTGTTACTTTGGTGAGTCAGCAGCATCCTTGGGCCTCCTACACGGTGCTGAGGGCTGGATCTTGAGAAATGGTTGGACCACACTCAGAATGGAGTTGTTCTCCTTTTTTACTGTACTAGCTGCAAAGTTAATCTGCAGACTAGATCCTCTGGCCATCCCTAAGATGGCTTTAGGGTAAAGATGACCCTTAGGTGTAGTTCAACATCACTGTCATAATAGATACTCCTGAATGCTGGTGGGCTGTTCTGAAGGTGACTAGCAGAACTGATCCCAGTCTGCTTGAGGATCACCACATGGGCGCCCTTTGCTGTGCATCTGTAGCTGCTGTTCCTTCCTGTGGAGAATGCTCAACACTTTGAGTGGCTCCTTGGGGCTAGAAGGAACTAGAAGCATGTATTTGCTCTTCAGAGCTCTCTTATCAAACCAATCATGGCCATCATGGTTCCTTGCCAGAGCAGAGCTAAGAATACCTTGATTTAAGCCCCTTCTCCTGCCCTCCTCCTCCTCCCTCCCTGACTCTCTCTCTCTCTCTCTCTCTCCTCTCTCTCTCTCTCTCTCTCTCTCTCTCTCTCTCTCTCTCTCCCTTCCTTCCTCACTTTCTCCCCATCCCTCATGAAGACATCTTTTTTTTAAAGGGATATGTAAGTTCTTCCATAACTATGAAGACTTTTTAGATCATTCAAGTCACAGAGGCCTGTTTTGGCTGAGGTGAGACAGGAGATCGGATGATGACCTTTGTGGGAGGCAGGCTCTTCTGTCCTGCTTGCCTTTTAAAGTCTTTAACGACAGGCTCATCGATTTGGGCTGTCCCATCAGTGACTCAGCTAGCTTTCCTTGTTTTGTTTACCCTGCATTTCATCTCTAGAGTGTTCATATTTGCATAATTTGAAAACTTTCTTTCTAAAAGGCTTTCAGACATGTTTTTCTGTACATTGTACACACACACACACACACACACACACACACAGAGAGAGAGAGACACATACAGGCACTCACATGGGAGAGAGACAGACACAGACATGCACACAGAGAGATGAGAGAGAGGGAGAGAGGGAGAGGAAGAGGGAGGGAGGGAGGGAGGGAGAGAGAGAGAGAGAGAGAGAGAGAGAGAGAGAGAGAGAGAGAGATTTATTAAGAAAGGGCTAACCCACAGTGTTGGAGGTAGATCATTCTGCATTCTGAAGACAGACACAGCTCTCACTTGTCATGTCAGGAAGATCCTGGAAGGGGGCCACAACTTTTCTCAGTTCCTGGGCTATGGGAGTTTCAGGCTCCCAGGGTGGTAGAAACTGGCTGGAAAGGAGTAGTGAGTTCAGTAAAAAGCACTAGCCCAGGTGGAAGCAGCCAAGCTTCTGTTGGACTAGAGCCATAGGAAGAACGGAAAGAGTGCAGAGGTTTGGAGCCCCCAGGGCCTCGGTTTGGCTCTGCCAGTGATTGCTGGAAAGAACTAGAACATCTCTTGTCCTAGGCCTCAGCTTTCTCATTTGTGTAACTGAGAGTTGATCTACATCAGCAGCCGGCTAGCTATGGTTTGTGGGTCAAAGAGCCACCCGCTGCCTGTAAGCGAGTATATAAATGACCTGATATTGGCCAGGTCTGTCCAGGTACTGGCTATGACTAGTTTTATAAATGAGCAGGCAGAATTGATACAGAAACACCATGACCCATATGGCTTAAAGGACTTACTGTCTGGTCCTTGCAGAAAAATGTGTTCATTCCTGATCTAAGGGGCTTCTGCTCTTCAGGTCTTGATCTCTACAATTTAAAAGCTATGAGATGATCTTCACTCATGCTGAGGAGACACACCCTGGCATCTCAGAAGCATGATGGTTTCTAACCTATACTCCAAAGGTACAGAGATGTGCCTGAAAATGAGAGAGACTCAGGAAATGAGCTTCTTCAGGGAAAGGACACTAAGAGTGAAGGAAGGGGGACAATGACAACTGGGAGAAGTGTGAAGTGACAGCTTTGCTCAGCACTCACAGGGCTAGGCTACCAAACTCCCTCCCAAACTCCCGCCTTCGGAATTCTTCAGCTGCAGGGCCCGTGTCCCAGACATAATGGAATCTGTTGTGTAATGGGGAAGCTGCCACTCAGCAGTGTTAATGGAATGAGGGTGGACCAGCTTGGTGGCCAAGGGGGATTCCTCTCCAGGAGATGTTGCCATGTGTGACTCATAAGGTGTACTCTCTACTGAAGAGTTCTGCAAGAGGCAGAGACAGGGGAAGAGAGGATGTGGGGATGACTAGAGATGCTGAGGTGCAGCAAGCCTTTGCCATGACCATTGCTGTGCACCAATAGATACTGCGGGTCCAAAGGGGAATAGGGCGTGAGCCTCCTCCAGAAGCTTAGGCTAGATTTCTAGGGCACAGGTTCCACAGAATAAGAAAAAGTACCATAAGGGCTCATCCAGAGACAGTAGTTTTCACCAAAATTGTCTGAAAAGTACTTAGGTTAATCACACCTACATCTAAATTCTAGCAATACCTCAAAGTACTGATGGTTACCATTGCCACTGAAGACAACCTCTGGTCTCTATCTTCTTAGCCTGATACACGAGCTCCTTTGTGACCTATCACATCACCTCTTCACCTTCCTCTCTTTCTGGTCCTTCGCAGTTGTGCAGTGCTGGTGCCAATTCTTTAAATATAGCTGCCACATTTATCCTTGCCTCTGGCCTTGTCATGTGAGTGTCAACGAAAACTTCCGCCAGGCTGAGTTTGCCCCACATACTATGGCCCTATTCCTACTTCTTTGGAAAGAATTTGCTCTTGCTCTGGCACTTCTCTTTTATCCGAGTGTACATCCTGTGAACATGATAGTCCGTGGCAACAGAACAACAAGGATGTTATTCCCAAGACTGTTTGTATTACAAAATTGTGGAATGAACAGTGGCAGTTAATAGCTGAATTTTCCTGCCCTGATATTCTGCCCAGTGCTAAGCAGAAAGAAAGTGGGACAGCAAAAGGAATATAGAAACAAGGGAGTTTCCAGAGTGTATTGTCACCGTGGGGCAGGAAGGTCTGGAGCACCTGGTGGCAGTGCAGAATACCAAGGGTATGCATACACCACATGTGTTAATGGAGTGCTTGGCACACCCAACATACTCTATGAATGTGTTGAGTGGGTGTGATAAGCAGAGTTGGTCCTTCATCAAGGAAGCACTGATACTGGCAGTTAGAAGATCTTTGGGGAATTCTGAAGTGGGAAGGGACATCGGTTCTGGGGATTGGGGGGCACTGAGAACTAGAGTTTCTGGATCTGATCAAAGAAAGACTTAAAAGGAACTAGTAGTAGAAAAGCCAGAGCCAGTGGAAGGCAGGGTGGTTGGCTTCCTCCTCCTGGAGCATCATCTCTCTCCTCGCAGTGCATCTTCTGGACCCCCGTGGGTTGGTTTTGGCTTCTTCATTCTTAATGGTGTCAGAGCCCTTGAAACCTCAAATGGAGGACCAGAAACTCAAAGGTAAGTAAGTACATGTTCCATGAAAACCTAAACAAGTAGTGTTGCCCTTTAATGGCCTGGCATGGATGCCCAGCTTCATGGGGAAGAGTCACAACCCACTTCCCCATGGGTGGAGGGTGAAGGCTACATCATAGGAGAAAATAGGGTAGAGATGCAGCATAGCTCTCTCTAGAAAGTGCTGTTTGTCATTTGATGGCCTTTTCTCTCTCTCTCTCTCTCTCTCTCTCTCTCTCTCTCTCTCTCTCTCCTAAGACAAAGTCTTATTATGTAGCTGAGGGTGGTCTCCACAGTGTACCAGGCCCTGTGAGTGAACCTCCTTCACTCCTCATCACGACACCTACTTTAGACAGTATATTTTTAAACTTCCCTTCACCATAAAGACACGTGGCATTTCTGGATGCCTGGGAGTATCCCCAGGGCTCCTAAGCACTCAGGGAGTTTGCTATAATGCTAGGAGCAATCTCACTTCTCTGCCAAAGTATTCAGCATACCTACTGCTCGGCCTGCTTCTGAGCTGACTTATGGTATGTATCGGCTTCCTTCCCACCTATGACATATGTCACAGAATAAGCAGCCTCAATCACAATGCAGGAAATGTCACCAGCAGTAGAGACTGCAAGGAAAACAACTGACAAGTCTGACTAAGATAAGTTTAGAACTTCAGCAGCCAAAAATACTACGAGCCAAACAACAACAAAAAGCTTAACCACCAAGAAACTTTTACAGTATTTTAAAAGATAACTATTGGTGTTGCTAAAACACAGAGAGATTTATGATTAGATTAGAAAATATAAAGAGTCTGGTAGACAGACCATGGGCACCCTCTAAAGAAGAAATACAAAATATTAAAATAAATACAAAATATTTTCTTTGATAATTTTAAAATAAAGATGTAATGAATCATTTCACCTTTACATGTCAAAGACAATTGGCACTATTTTATGCTTGCATATTCAATTGGCGAACCTAAAATTATAAAACTGGGGTTGTAGTTCAGTGGTAGAGAGAACACCTAGCATGTACAAAGCTGGGAGATTGACAACCTGTGCAGAAAGAAAAGAAGAGAGCATCACAGTGCCCAAGATGTTCAGTGCCTAGTCACATGGTCTCTTACTGCAGAAAGGGAAGAAAGAACAGCAGCTTCCGGCAGGGCAGCCTGGCAACCTCTGGAGAGAGAAACTCTTGTAGTTCAGCAAGGAAAAAAAAAAAGAAAAAAAAAACTTGGGGCAGGGGAGGGAGAGATGGCTCAGGAGTTACAAAGGCTTGCTGCTACTCCAGAGGACCCAGGTTCAGTTCCAAACACCCACAGCAAGAGGTTCATAACTGCTTATAACTCAGTTTGTAACTTCTTCTGGCTTTCAAGGACACCTGAGTACATATAACAGAGACTCAAGACACACACACACACACACACACACACACACACACACACACTTAGAAAAAAGATAAAAATACATAGACAGGAATATTATTCCTATTAGACAAATACTGCACGAGCAGCGGTGGCTGACAATAGAATACTGTACTTGGCTATCTTCAAGTCAAACTTATTGACACCCATATACCATTACAAATTGAATGATGTTCATGTTATATTATTATTTATTTATGTCAAATATATATTTATTTTATTTCATGGGTGTGAGTGTTTTGCCTGAACATGCTGTGCATGCCTTGTGCCTGAGGAGGTCAGAAGAGGATATAAGGTCCCCTGGACCGCTACAAACCACCCTGTGGGTGTAGGGAGCTGAATTCAGATCCTCTGCAAGAGCAACAAATACTTAATTGCTGAGCCATCTCTATAGCCCCCATAATAGAATCTTAAGTGAAAACAACCATAAGTCAGTTTAAAATCAGCAAATATGCTTTAATTCTGTGCTTGTATCTAAAAACATGTCTACATTTATGAATATATGCATAAATGTATATACAGGAAGCAAAGATGAAATGACATATATCTAAATATAGTTGCAGATTACCTCTAAAAGGTGTAATTATCAGCCTTTGATAATAGTTTCTTACATCACTGCATCCTTAGGTTTCTTTAAAATGAATGTGTCTATACTATTACAAAATGTATGAGCAAAAATATGACAGTCATTTAAAGTGCATGTAAAATTGTGTAATAGTATGTGTAAGCCAGTACAGAATAAACATGCAATCCCAGGGCTTAGAGGAGTTGAATCAGGAGGACCTTGATTTCTAGGTCCCATTTGAAAAATATTTAGCATATTTCTCACTTGTGCAAATTAAATCAATACAATAAACATAAACGATAGGTATTAATATATAGTGTAGATTGTTATGTTTTATATAGTATGCACAATACAAATATAAAACAAAAGCAAAAGCCTTTTTCAATAAATGATTTTCTACAAGGCAAGGAAATCTAGCTACCTTTCATAAAGGTGGCTGAACTCACACAAATGCACTTAGCATCTGAACCATTGAAGAACAGTCTACAGAAGTGATTCTCAGCCTTCCTAATGCTGTGACCCTTTAATACAGTTCTTCATGTTGTGGTGACCCCCAACCATAAAATTATTTTCGTTGCTACTTCAGAACCATAATTTTGCTACTGTTATGAATTGTAACACAAATATTTGATGTACAGAATATCGGATGAGTGACCCCTGTGGGATTGAGACTCACAGGTCGAGAACTGCTGGTCTATGGTCTTTATTTACTAACCAGAAAATCACACAGTCCTAGATAAGACAGTGTGCTATTATGAACTACCCAGCTGGTCAGACTGAGAAGCTAACAATTCTTCCCCCACTGCCTCCCCAGCCCTTCTCTCGGTGGAAAAAAAATGATGACGTAAGTAAGGTTTGGAGTACAGGGCCAGCTTGGTGTATAAAGGCTGACTGAGGGTCTGAAGATCAGACCAAAGGGTGCTGATGAAACGGACACTGTATGAGGGAAAAATCCATTTTTCTAGTGCGACCCAATTAAAGGGCATTTAGATTCCACCTGAGTGGAGTTTTTTGTTTTTCTTCTTCCTCTTCCTCTTCCTCTTCCTCTTCCTCTTCCTCTTCTTCTTTTCCTCCTCCTCCTCTTCCTCCTTCTTCTTCTTATTGTTATTTTTTTTACAAAGTCCTCACAAAACCAGTGCTTTCTCCATCAGCAAGTAATGCTGCTAGCAAGCTTTTCTTCTTTCTCATCCATCTTCTTGCCTTTGCATGTTTAGAATCTGGGAAGAATGGAGCCTGCCAGGTGACTTTCCCCTGAGTATCACTATCGTCTGTGAAACGCGTTTGAAGCTGACTGAGAAACGTCTGTCCACACAGGTCATACCTCTTGTGGAAACCTGACTTTCTTCTGCCTACTGATTCTAAAGAGGGGAACTTGTGTCTCATGGAAGAGACATGAACATCCTGCCCCTGTTGCTGTCCCCTGGTCCCTGAATGCATGCCCAGGACACAGTCAGTTTCTCTAGGCTCCAATCTCCTTGAATATGAAACAAGAATAGAAGACCATTCTTGTGTGGCATTAAGGAAGAAAAAAGGCATTCCAGGTGTTTCTAGTTTATTATACACGGCCAGATTTCAAAGAAGAAGATCATGGAGGGGTTTGTAAGAGTTTTGAAAACGTTCTATGTCTGGGGAAAAAACCAAAACCACCGATCATTTCATTGTGTTCTGCTAAAGCAGAAGGATGGAAGGTTTTCACTCAAAGCATTGAGACCCTAACGTTCCTGATTTAGCTGATGTCCTTAGTCCTAGCTGTCAAGTCATACGTTATTTTCAAGAATCAACTAGCTGCATTTTAAGGTAGATGCATGTAAACTATAATATGACCATGTGAGAACACTGGGTCTCCCAGACCTGTCCCCGGCTCTGTGTCTGCATCTGCATAGATCTGACATAAGCTTAACTCATGCTGCTTCTCTCCCCGACTCAACTGTTACACACCAATTCAGTGTGCGATGAGAAGCATAGGCTTTGAAACAGAAGCTTCTACAAGTCCTCCGCCTTCTATGCCTATTTTTTTTCTATCTACAGTATGGGATGAGGTTTTAACACCTATCTCAGAACCGTGGGAGGATGAATAAAATCATGCATATGATATTCTCATACTTTGCCAGGCAACAAGGAAATGGTTTTTAAGTGTCGAGTTGTGGAATCTGTTTCCCATACCAGAAGACTCTGGGCATCCATTCCTCTGTGGTTTGCAATGCTGTGGCCACTTATCTTTGCTTCCTGACATCTTTCTGTCTCTCTGCAAAATATTCCCTTGGGTGAGGTTCATCTCATCAGTAACACACACACACACACACACACACACACACACACACACACTCCATATGACAAAACAATAGGAAAAAGCTAAAGGTGAAGGGTGTGTGTGTGTGTGTGTGTGTGTGTGTGTGTGTGTGTTATGTCTGTGTGTTTATAGATGTGCCTGTGCGTCTGGAAGCCAGAGGTCAACATCAGATGTTGTTCACCAGTTCACATTGGCTGTCTTGATTTTTGAAATAGGATCTCTCACAAAGACTTGAGGTTGGCTGAGTGTGAGGTCTGGCTAGTCAGTGAGCTCTCCCAGTACCAGGATCCCAAGCCCCAGCTATCATATTTAACCTTTAGGTGGGTGCTGTTGATCAGTTCGGCTCCTCATGCTTGTATGGCAATCCCTTTAGTAACTGAGCCATTTCCCCAATTCTCTGTGTGTTATTTTTGTGAGAAAAAATATTGTAGAACACATACCAGACTCCATGCAGGACATGACATGAGGTAGGATAAATTTTATTTAAGCATCAGAGAGCAGAAATTTTGATGGGGATTAGACCTGAAGTCCACAAGGGATGAACCTTCTTAAGTACTCAAAGCTTCCTCTTGCTGCGTTTGGAAAGGGCAGTAAGATCCTGTTTCTCCTTAGCTACCCTTTTTGAGCTCACTTCTATTTGTCCTCACTTCTGCCTATTGAGATTGCTCTCGGTTGTGTTCTGGACCCCAGCAAGACCCTGCTGGCTTGTCATTTAGCACCCATAAGCTATTTCCAGGCAAAAAGCTACACATACACTGTATGCATGTTCTATGCTCCAATTCTTCACTTTAGTAGACTACAAGAGTCTATGCCAGTCCCTGGAAATATTTACCTTGGTCTACAGCTGGACACTGAGTTAGTGACACATGATGTTTACCAGTCTCTTGAATTAAAAAGGGACCCAGGGCAGCTCCCTACACTGCCAGCCCCAGCTTAAACTTTCCATCCTGTGTAAAGAGCCTGGGTCTCATTGCTTGTTCTGAATTAAAATAGCCCAGTGCTTAAATATTCATGCTTTGCTTATTTCGGGATATTTAATTTATTATGTATCACTTTTCTGGGGTTTTATATAAACTTGCCTGAGGACTTTTTTCCCCCCAGTTTGAATGCTGGCAGAATGTTCCCTTTTCTTTGGCAGTACGTTGACGAGTTAAAGAAAGTCTGCTTAGCTGGGAAGATGATTTTCTTTTTACAGATTGCCCTTGCACCTTAATAAAAATGATAGTGGAGTCATTACCACTAGAATTAATTAGTCTTTAATAATCATTAGTGTGGGGTTCGATGTGAGATTCTATTAAAACATCTGCTTAGCGTATTCCCAAGACTGGAAGCTCTTCTGGGCTGCAGGATGGATTGAGGATGGCAAGAGGAAGGGAGAGGCAGATTTCTTCCTTTCTGTCCATTTCCCACTGGGAAGGACACTCTTGCCCCCCTCCCCCTCATATCCTCACCCACAGGCTCTGCCCTGTGAACTCATGCTGGAGTAACCCAGAGAGATGACTGTTCCACAGGGAAGGAGATGGAAACCACATTTCCTTCTACAGCTTCCTTTTTGCCTGACTTAAGCATGTGTGAAATCTGGCTGGGTCTAGGTCTGGGGCAGGGGACTGGGGCTGGGTCTAGATCTGGGGCAGTGTCTGGGGCAGGGCTGTGGTTGGGGCAGGAGTGGGGCAGTGTCTGGAGCAAGGCTGGGTCTGGGTCTGGGCTAAAGCTGGAGCTGAGGAAGGGTTGGTGAAGGCTCAAAACTCCAGGGTGGTGCAGACCATTTCTTCCCACATTTAAGATAAAGGAACCATTGATCAGAAGTCAAGAGACTCTTTCACTTCAGGAGCGAATCTAACGGTGACTCTTGGGCACACATTTTCCTCTCTGGTAAAAGTCACAAGCTCACCGTACTCATAGTATACGAACATGGATTACTTGATTATCAAGTGTTAATTAAAAATGACATGTGTCGCCTCCCCATCCCCACCCCCACCCCCACACATCATAAACCAGCACTCCTCCTTACCACCACCCACACAGCATCTGCCGGAGCTCACATACGAGTTCCAGTATTAGCCTAGGAAAATCACAAAACAAAGTTAGAAATTTAAATTGGCTGCCATGGAAGGAATCGCATGTCATTCCTCTATTCAGAAGCGTTATATAAGCCGCACAGAAGAAAGGAAGAAGGGAAAAGGGAAGAAGGCAGAGAGAATAGGAGGAAAGGAGAAGACAGAGGAAGGAAGGAAGTGAAGAATGGGGAGGGGCAAGGGAGACCAGGAGAAGAAGCAGGAGGGAGGGAACAGAACAGCTAGGTATAAGGTTGGAAGTATGCAACAAAAGAGAAAGTTACAAGCTACTTTTGGACATACAGTGAAGATTTTAATAATAGATATCTTCTTTAAAGATGGGATCAGGTCGTAATTTTATAAGATGGTTTCTTTGCGAACTAATTTATAAACTTTATATACTTATCCCTGAATAAAAACTCTTAGAGACTTAAAACAAGTTATTCTAACTTTTCTGTTTTCCAGGAGGACTAACTAGTATAATACATTTTTATATTTATAATGGGATAATCAAGGTCGCCAGATACAAAATGGAAGAGACATGACGTGGTAATTCACACGATGCAGTTGATAAGAATAGACTGACAAGACTGAAAAGTCTGAAGCTGATGTCATATATAAACATCTTATAGGGGTAGAAATGACATTGCAGACAAGTGAGGCAAGTATGGGTTGGTTATATATAGTCTAAGGAACACCCCTTAGCGGTTTATTATATCTGAGTCTGCTATATCAAATTACCCTCAACTTGGTGGCTTAATAAAGCAGATTTATTGTTCCATAGGTCAGGGGGCTTCAGTGACTCGTTTCCACTCAGTCAGAGTCGGCTGCGCTGAGGTCCCTGTTGTAGGTGAGATCCTTCCTTTCATTCCCATTTCTGGTGGTCACTAGTTTCCAGAAGCTTATGGGGCCGCCACTCCAGTCTTGGCCTCTGTCTTTACATGGTTGTCTCCTCTGTGTGTGGCAAACTTTCCTTAGTCTCAATTGTAAGAGCAGTACAATTGGGTTCTTGTGGCACTCAGCTAACCCAGGATAATCTCCCCATGTCAAGATCTTTAACTTCGGCACAGCTGTCAAGATCTTTCTATGCATATGGTAATATATACAGGTTTCAGGGATTAAGACCTGATATCTTTGAACTAACATCATTCACCTTACTGCAGTCAGTGCTCAATGAGATTCTTATCTCATTCGTACATCAAATAAACCCACAGTACGTTAACTATGTAAATAGAAGACGTGAAAGCAAATAGCTTTGTGATCTCAGACACTGTCTTTTGAAGGATGAAAGAGAAGATTAATAGTTTTCCTGGGTAGAAATTAAAAGCCTACTTTACATCTAAAATTACCATAAACAAAATTACAAAGAATCGCCACGTTGCAAAAAGAATTTGTAAGAGACAAAATGTTTATATCTTTAATATTTGAGAAATGTCTACAGATCAGAAAAAAAAAGTCTAATGGGACAATAGCCCCAGGACAGGGACAAGATTTTTACTAATGTAGAACATTTAAAAGTTAATGGACATTTAAAAATGTATTTTTATGGGCTGGAGAGATGGCTCAGCAGTTAAAAGCATGTACTGCTCTTCCAGAGGTCCTGAGTTCAATTCCCAGCAACCACATGGTGGCCCAAAACCATCCTGTAATGGGTTCTGATGCCCTCTTCTGACGTGTCTGAAGATAGCTATGATATATATATATATATATTTAAAAATGTATTTTATAGTAGTTAAATGCAAATTAGACATTGATTAAATCAATAAATAGAAATTTTTAAAGATTGCAATAGTCAATAATGACAATGAAATGAGAGACTGAGCTTTCTCCAGCTGTCATGTTAATGGTACAAGCTTCCTCAATATATATATTGAGGAAGACCTTTATATTCTCTTGGAATTAGAAGTTGCAGTTTTAAAGTATGTTTGTCAGTAAAAGGCTGCACACACAGAGTGGGACATGCATGCCTTTTCTAGGTTCATTAAGACAGGCAAAGGTCACAAACTGCCTAATACCCACAAGAGAGGTTGGTTAAGTAATTTTAACATGACTATAGATGGGGATATGCTGCAAGCTTTATATAATAAATTCTGCTTAATGAGATGGAAACTTTATAATATATAGCTATATGTAAAAAGTTAGAAAGCAGACTGTACGTCTGGGCCTATGTGTTACACATGTGTGTGTGTTTGGCTGTGCGTGTATCTGAAACAATGAGAGAAAATAGTAATGGTGGTTATCACTGGACCACAGGGTCATGGGGAAATCCTCCTCCCCTCTAAACAGGATGATGGCTCCTCAGAACATTAAAAATAGACCTATCATGTGTGGTCCTGCTGCCCTAATCGTGAGCATCCTAGAAGGAATCTATATCTGAATTCCATGTTTGTACCTCCATGTTTGCTGCACCTGTATTCACAGTTGTGGGAAGCCATGGCAAGGCCTTACTCTTGGCAAACACTCACCCTTGGCTCTCCTATCTACTATTCTTCTTTCTGCTTACCTTCCATGATTCACTTGTCAGTTCTCAGAACTTCAAACAAGGCCTCATAGCAACCCACCTTAGTAACCCTTCCTCCTGATCTCTAGATTTAGACAGCATCCTGCTAGATAGATGTTTTTAGAACCCCTAGTAATGGCAAGGCTTTGTGAGAATAACTTAGTTAGACCCCACAGCTGCAGCTAGCTTCCTCCACCTGCAAAGCCCTCTTTCCTTTCCTACCCCTCCCCATATCCTGTTTTCAGAGTATATAACCCATGTGAACAATAAAGTCTTTGCCAGCTTGATCAGACTTCTTGACTTGCTGTGCCTTTTATTTTCTCGCGCATCTCAGTCCTCTCCACAGGGTCTAAGGGTCCCGCTTGATTGTCTAGCTGGACCGGACACACAGTAGTGGCTATATACAACCTCCTAGATGCCCACCAAACAACAAAAGGATGAAGTCAGTATATATATATATATATATCCTGGTAACCTGGCCATAGAGAACAAATGTTATTGTGGAAAAATGGGGGGACTTAGAAATCATCGTGCTCAGACCCAAAAGGACAAAAGCCACATGCCATCATCTGTATGCAGAATCTAGATTTTAAAAGGAGATGCAAGTAGAAAGGAGACTGTTTGGCAGGCAGGAGGACCACCAGGAAGGAGACAAAGGACAAGACAAGAGGAAAACGAAACGAAATCAATGGCTATCAGACACACATATGAACAAGTCTCAAGGAACCTTATTGTTATCTATAAGGAATTATTTTATTTGGGGGCTGGGGAGACAGCTTAGTTAAAAAGGAGCTAGCTGTGCAAGCATGAAGACCTGACTTTGATCCCTAGCCCCATGTTTAAAATGTCCTGGGCACAGAGTCCCTCATCTGCAATGACAGCTCTCAGGAAACAAAGACAGGAAGATGCCTGGGACTCACTGGCTGGACGATACAGCTAAACTAGAGCTTGAGGTTTACTGAGTGTGGTGGTTAGGATGAAAATGATTGCCATGGATTTACTTGTAGGGAGGGGCATTATTGGAGGTGTGGCCTTGTTGGAGGAGGTGTGGCCTTGGAGGAAGTGTGGCCTTGTTGGAGGAAGTGTGTCACTGGGGATGGATTTTGAGGTTTCAGAAGCCCAAGTCAGGTCCAGTGTCATTCTCTCTTTCTGCTGCCCACCCATCTGTATGTAGAACTCTCAGCTACCTCTCCAGCACCATGTCGGCCTGCACACTGCCATGCTTCCTGCCATGACAGTAATGGACTGAACCTCTCAACTGGAAGGCAGCTCCAGTAAAATGTTTTCCTTTACAAGAGTTGCCATGGTCATAGTGCATCCTCACAGCAACAGAAATTCTAACCAAGACAGTGAGAGACACTGCTATAAAATTTAGGAGAAGTGCTGAGCATGGTGGCACTCATCTTTAATCCCAGAACTGAGAAGGCAGAGGCAATCAGATCTCTATGAGTTCAAGGCCAGCTTAGTCTACAGAGTTCCCAGACAACCAGAACTAACTACATCATGAGACCCTGTTTCAAAATCAAAATCAAAATCAAAATCAAAATCAAAATCAAAATCAAAATCAAAATCAAAATCAAAATCAAAATCAAAATCAAAATCATGCACATGCACACACACACAAAACCAGAAACCAAACCAAACCAAAACTAAAACCAAACCAAACCAAACCAAACCAAACCAAAACAAACCAAAACAAACCAAAACAAACCAAAACAAAAAACCCAAAACAAAAATGAAACAAAACAAAACCCAAACTCACAGTTAGGTGGTAGAGAGTGATTGAAGAAGGTACCTCATATTAACCTCTGCCTTCCACAAGCAAGTGCACATACATGTACCAGCATGCGTATGTGAACTCCTACACGTACACAGAGATGTTTTTCTTTTAATTTCTACACACATGCATTTCTCTCATAATTTGGGATGAAGAAAACCAAATGTTTTTACCTTAAAATTATCTCCAGAGTGATGTGAAACCTCATTGTGGCACACACGTGCCCTTTATAGGCTGATTGCTAATACCTTCCCATTTCTGCCTTCCTTGACTGCCTGTCACCTGCTCAAGGTTGCTATAGCAACACTGACTTTCCTGGCCTTCTGTGAACTGGTTCCTGGGCTCTGCAAATCTATGTGTATATTCATGCTGTTCCTTCTGGCCCAAATCCCAGGAGAGCCCCACCAGTTGATCAAACCCAGACCTCTAGGGCAGGCAGGGAGCTTGTAGGGCTCTCTCCACCTGAACCCAGCAAGCTCAGCAGAATAAGCCACTCTGTTGACAAGCTTAGTACATTCACTTCACCCCATCGTGACTGCATTTCCGTGCTGCTGTTGCTCAAGGCCTCTGTTTCCTCCCCTGTGCTATGAGCTCTTGAAAGTGGGTCAGAATCCTACACATAAACCAGCACCTAGCCTACATGGGTGGTAGGAGGGTGTCTGGCCCACATAAAGCCTAAAGAGAAAGAGGCTACCTGGGCCCCCTTCCAGGAAGGTCAACAATGAATGAGAGACCCGAGATAAGGATCAAATCTGACCTGTTCTGATGAGCTAATTTATAATCGTGTGCAATTATGTATTGATTGGTGTTGATGGAAAGGAAATCAATCCACTGAGTTTGGTTCAAGTTGCCTGCTCGAGAATTTTTTTTTCCAGCTCGAGGAGAGCTGTTTTGGCGATTTTGGATGTCAGACAGATAATTGCCATGTTAAGTCGTTCACTCTTGTTTCCAGACCTGCTGGTCGTGTTTCAAAACAGTCTCACCTTTTTTACAAAACCCCATCCTGGAGTTGCCTGGAATCATTCGTTGTGGGTCTTTGAAGATAATTAGCAACAGTTGAAGAAGGAGGTGCTGTGTCTACACATAGCTTTCCCTAAAAGGCAGAGCATCAACTAGAAAAAGAGTCTTGTCCTGGGGATCACGTCTCAAGTGTCCAAACTCTCTCTGTGTTTGTTTTTGTCTGTTAATAAGGATAGAAGAAAGAACCTTCGGTGTGATTGACAGTAGTTCCTGTGTGTCTGACATTAGACAGGGAAGTGAGATGCTTCTAGGGGTTGGTGGTGCTGATAGCAAAGCAGAGGACTTAACTGATGAGCAAAGTCATTGTGCCATCAAGGTTCTCCTTGGTTACAGGGAGAATTCAAGAGACAAACACTCGAACACAAGCATCCTGCTCGAACAAGCGCAAGGTACTGGGCAGGGCCTTCTGGCTCTTAGGAGGCAGTGTTTCCCTTGGCATGATGAGGTTAGTTACAATCTAGGAGCTGGGGTTTTAGACTTTAGACCCCGCCCCCCATATTACTAAAGGAAACCTCAGTAGGGGCTGGAGAGATGGCTCAAGGTTTATGCACTCTTGGTGTTCCTATAGAAGAGCTGGTCCTTGGTACCAGAATTCTCATGGTGGCTCAAAACCATATATAACTCCCGTCTAAGGGGTTCCACTCAGTTCCTTCTTTTAGCCTTCACAGACACCACACACTCGTGTACTGCACTCACACACACGGAGGCAAAACACTCATACACATATAAATAAAAGTAAACGATTTAACAAAAAAAAAAAAAAAAAAAAAAAAAAGAAAGAAAGAAAAGAAAGCAAGCTGGATTCACCTGCTCCCACAGATGGAGCAGATGGCAGGGATGGGTATACAGTACCTAGTTTTCCATAGGAAGCAGAATGTTGAAGAGAGACGAGTGGGTGGACAAGCTGGCCTTGGGCTGAGCAGCAAGCCTTGAGCATCCCTAAGCTCAAGGTTCAGAATACTGCTTGATAAGATGGAGGGCTTGGGCAAATCATTGTTTATTGTGCACAGGAATCTTCTTCTTTTTTTTCTTTCTGAGAAAAATCTTACACTGAATCCTGCCTTATCCATGTGAGGAGATGCTAAAAGTAATTCTTCCTTCTTGATACAAAGTAGCGGGGATTGTTTCTGTCTGCTGCCCTGCCCTCACGCCCTGTGCTTTCAGCTGTCTCATACACAGGCATCAGTTCCCGTAGTCTTGGCCTTTGGCCTTCCCTCAGCCGGCACAGGCTCTATCCTCTTCTCCGCCCCCACATCACTCTGACCTTGTCTTGTTTGGCCCCCTCCACTGTATCTAATAGAGACCTTCCAGCTTCTCATTTTGTTCCAACTCTGTCTCATTTTGTACCCCATCCCCCCATTACACCACTAACTGTGTAATAGTCCAAGGGTCACGTAATAGAACAGAGCCATGGGGGTTTTGTTTGCTTAGCTGTTGTTTTCCTCTTCATGTATCTCCCTATTTATTGAGAGTGGGTGTTGCTATGTCTTCAGGCTGGCCTCGAACTCACAATCCTCCTGCCTTGGCTTTTCAAGTGCTGAGATTACAGTGCACCACCAAGCCCTGCCGACTGTCTCTGTTTAGAGCATATGGGGATTTAAGATTCACTTAGGGGAGTGCCCTCATGACTTCACTCCTCACTAGGGTTCCCCATTCCTCAAACCCTTTCCCTGACTTGTGTGATATCTGATGGAATCAACGAACACCCTTGATTTCTTTTCTTTCTTTTTTTTTCCCCTTTATTTTTGTTTTTTCGAGACAGGGTTTCTCTGTGTAGTCCTGGCTATCCTGAAACTTACTCTGTAAACCAGAACTCAGAAATCCATCTGCCTCTGCCTCCCAAGCACTGGGATTAAAGGCGTGGTGTGCCACCACTGCACACCTGATTTCTATGTTGATGTCTCCTTCACTGGCAAGCACTGAAGACATTCTCTCTCTCTCTCTCTCTCTCTCTTTTTTTTCTCTCTCCCCTCTCTCTCCCCCCCATGCTTTTGTATATGATCCTGCATGTATGCCCTATGTGTGTGCATGTGCCACGTTGTGTGTGTACATGTGTGATAAACCCATGTTGACATAGCTCACTGTTGTCTACAGAATCAGCAGGAACTGTGATCCAGTTCTGCCTAATCCTAGGGCAGTGCACCTGCTGGTAATTGTGTGTGTGTGTATGTGTGTGTGTGTGTGTGTGTCTTTTCCTAAATCAGGCTATTGGAACCATGTCTTGCTCTCATAGCAGGTGGTCATGTATAGAAAGTTGGCCAGGTTCTCCTGTGGCTAATAGGACTATTTAGTGGGACCTTTCCATGAGTTTCCCAGTAGGATTCCCCAGTCTTTCTGTGGGCTCTGGGGCTTCCATGAGTTGAGAGGTGCCCCTAAGGCCAGCAGGTCCTAACTGGGGTCTTGGGAGTATTATCTGAGTATAGATGGGGCTCAGAGACTTGAAGTTGTGGACTTTCCAACTGGTCTCCACACTCACTCACGTCCCTAGGGACTAAGGCTGGTTCTCAAGCGCAGCCAGCACAGGGTTAAAGTTCTTTTCTGGTTCTACAGGAAGGAGCAACATGATCTCTGCTGGAGCTTCAGAATGCGGTGTTTTCCTAATCAGTATGCTCAGATTTCTTGTCTTTGATATGTGTAGATCCATTTCCTCATTTGCCAGACTCCTCTAGTGCCATAGACCCTGTTGCCAACACACACACACTCACGCACACACGCACACACGCACGCACGCACGCACACACGCGCACACACGCACGCACACACGCACACACGCACGCACGCACACACGCACACACGCACGCACGCACGCACACACGCGCGCACACACACACACACACACACACACGCACGCACACACGCACACACGCACGCGCACACACGATCATGCAGACACCTCTCAAGACAACTCTTGACAAATCCACCGTTCTACAGACTGTACCCTCTATTCAGTGTTCCAACAAACATTGGCAGCCATAAACCAACCATACATTTTTTTTAATTGATTTGTCCACATGGCCAAATTTGATGATAAAGAAAATTTAAGATATAAAAGGATCTCTCCCCCCACCCCAGTGTGTGTGTGTGTGTGTGTGTGTGTGTGTGTGTGTGAGAGATAGAGAGAGAGAGAGAGAGAGAGAGAGAGAGAGAGAGAGAGAGAGAGAGAGAGAGGACATGTTGATATAACTCATCATTGCCTAAAGGACCAGCAGGAATTATGAAGCTGCTCTATCTCCCCCTAGGGCAATGCTCCTGATTCAAATTGCACCCCACCAGCTCACCTTCCCTCTCTTCTAAAACCCAGACTTTGCTTTGGCTGAAAGAGATATAGAGAGGATGTCAGACTTGGTCAGATGACCTCGTTCAGATTTGAAACTTCTGGGAGGAGCACAGAAATTCCATGGTGAGGAATGGTTTGGACCTGCAGGTGAGTTCTCATAGCGCTGATTTTTGTGGCTCTGGACAGGTTATTTGATACCTCTTTGTCTCAGTCTCTTCATGAGCCTGGTAGGGATGAAAATACTAACCCCTGCCTTGTGGGGCCATTACGAGGGCTAGAATTAGTTCAGGTGGGTACTATTCACAGTAAACTCTACTACACAAACATTCGATATTTATTATTATTAGACACGAGACCAGGATTCTATTCTCCCCAGTTGCTGCTTTGTTCCATGCCATTACTGACTCTGACTTGGGTCACTATACAACTTCTAACTTATCTCCTCATTTCTGGCCTGGTGCTGTACCATATCTGCTCATCTCACAGGAAAAGAAAAGCCTATAGATGAGGCTTTAAAAGCTCCTCTTCTCTGGCCCCTGGATACTCTCAGCTTCCTCTTTTTTTCTCACTCTGCCTTGCTTTACCAGCCTCATTGCTATTCCTCCGATAGAAAGCCTCTGTATAGAGTTCCAGATCATTCTCTCTTCAACTCTACTTGTATTTTTACACTCACCGGACACAAGAGCCCCTTGGAGGTAAGAATAGAAGAATAATCCTTTGGTAATTTCTCAAGGACAGAGATCAAATTCTGTGCAATGGTTCTAATTCCTAAGGCACTTCTATTCTAGGAATCCCACCTCACAACAATGGCTGCCTGCTCTACTGGACTGAGCCTATCTCACTCACAGCAGATGTGCATGCTCAACACTCAAATTGCCATGTCTAGAAAGCTGGAGAGGGATCTCCAGGTTTGTCTCCTTCCTGGCACCCTGCATGTCATCAAGTCCTGATGTGTCAACTGGGCAATGCAAAGATGGGAGAGGCTTCCTAGGGTTACACTTGTAAAATAATTACTTTCTATATTGCACCTGGGATGAAGACCCATTGAGCACCAGGTCTGAGTTCAGAAACAGGAGGAAACGTTATAATCACTGCTCCCCACAATTCTAGATGGGCCTTTCAGCCTTAAGTATAAGAATCACCTAAATGAAATTTAAAATATAAAGCTATAGGTAAATACTAGCTCTAACTATACACAAGATATGGTTGTAGTTTGGATATAGATTAGATATACCCAATTATTTATATACATGGCCATATGTGGACTCTCCCTGCTCCCCACTCTCATACCCTGTGGATCGATTTGACATTGTTCTATTTGTACACACATCTTCTCAGAGCCCCACTGTCACAGGTGGAGGTCACTTGTGAGGCTCTGATCCTGACTCATTCTATAGGACTTGGACAGTCCACATTAGAAGATCACCCATCAGAGGAGAGTGGAGCCTGTAGGAGTGGAAGCAATAGGGGCAAGAGGAAGGCAGACATATTTTATAAGAGTGAAAACTGAATCTAGTTCCATTCACCATGCTTGGGACCCTTGGAAGGAACAGTATTGTGAACATTGGGTTTGATTCTGTGCATATGAATGTGTACCTGATCATGGTCATTCTGTTGTTAAATATGATAAATACTATGACCAAAAGCAACTTGGGAAGGAAAGAGTTTATTTCATCTTAGTTTGTAGTCTACATTCTAGGAAGTGAAAGAAAGAACTCGGAGGCAGGAACTGAAGCAGATGGCTTGGAAGCGTGCTGCTTACTCGCTTGCTCCACATGGCTTGCTTAGCCTGCTTTCTTATAGCACCCGGAATCACCAGTCCAGGGGTGCCACTTCTCACAGTGAGCTGGGCCATCCATATCAATTATCAGTCAAGAAAATGCATCACAGGCCAATGTGGTGGGGTCATTTTCTGAATTGCAGTTCCCTTTTGCAAAATGACTCTAACTTGTGTCAAGTTGACATAGAATTAGCCAGCACAATGAGTAATTGTGGATTCCGGAGACAGGATGCATAAATTAGAATCAATTCCTCTACGTTCTGATTGCGTTTCAGGCTAAACATCCTCAATTGTTCCTGACACCTGTGCTTCACTCGCCAAAACTCTTGCTGGTCTACTTAAGGACTTTAAGTCCTTGTCTGATCTAGACACCATCTTTTCTTGTCCATGGTGGCACTCCAAAAGCTTCCTTCTCCAGAATGACTCACAGGTGACAGGCTACCAGAATTCACAATTGTTCATTGTGTTGGCTAATTCTATGTCAACTTGACACAAACTAGAGTCATTTTACAAGAGGAAACCTCAATCCAGAAAATGACCCCCCTGCATTGGTCCGTGGGCAAGCCTGTGGTGCATTTTCCTGACTGATGACTGATATGAGAGGCCCATGCTGAGTGCCACGCATATGTTCACATTCCCCAGCAAAGATCTGAATCTCCTATGAAATGTGGTACACGGGAGTAGATAGAAGCCCTGCTGTAAGGTAGGAAAAATATATATGCAATGCATTCTTATGCTTGGGAAGGAGGCAAGGGGTCAGTCTGTTAGCCCAAGATACCTGGCAGCCCGGTACTAAAGTACCATACGGAAGCTGGGGCCTCAGTTCCCATGTTCAGTTTACCCAGGCACACGCTTCCTGTTTGGCAGCCTGTGTAACCCGAATAAGGAAGAGGGAGGGACAAGGCTTCAAGAACAGCCTTTGAGTCCACCGCCTGAGAGAAGGCCTGGGACTCACCTGATCTTAGCAGTTAACAGCTTTTTTTTTTTTTTCCCCAGTAACAAACAGCTCCGACATTTACACTCCGCATGTGGATTTTCATCACAATAGCTGCTCTGCTTTTAGAGATCTATGAACAATTTGATAGTGGAGATAAAGAAGGAACCCTTTGAAAGAAGACACGCCTGAAATACCATCTCCGTCAAATGGACATGTCCCCCCCCCCCCACACACACCCCACACATAATCTCTCTGAGAAATAGGATAGTGACTTCAAATGATCATTTCTGCACCTTCGGATAATGAATTTGAAGACGTGTCTGAAGAGCTCTTGGGCAGCCAGGCTCTCCCAGCAGCTGGGCAGCGTGCCACAGGCTCGGCTGTGAGCAGAGGGGGCCGGCGTGTGCAGTAGTGTGAGGAGAACCACCCTGAGCCAACATGTGGCCTCTCAGGGGAAAGCAAGCTTTTGAGAGGCTGAGAGGGTAGGGAGGAGTCAGAGGCAACCTAGCTAATTTCTAAATTGGAAAGAGACACAAGTTCACTCTACAATCTGGAACGAATGCCCTAAATTTGAATCAATGTTTCTCTCACTCTCCTCCACTCCCCTTAGCAGGGGATGGGAGGGTTTATTCAGCAAGAATGTGAACGGTTTCTATCTCAAACAATTCTGAGTATGTGACTGGGAAACTTCTCCCCAAAACCCCTGTCATCCGTCTCCAGAGTGACCTTAGCCCTCAGCTCTTGCTCCTTCAGACATGGATAATAAGCAGGCCTTCTGCGTCACTGCTCTGCACGCATAGGGAACAGAATGATAAGAGGCCAGCATTTCAGAAGAATTGAAGGACAAACTGAAGGGTTTGGGAACAGACTGAGTACAGAAGCTATCATGTGCACAGCCATTTTGACCTGTGTTTTATGCAGCCTACGTTACTAAAACGGACTGGCTGGGTTCTGACAAGGATTCCTTCCTGGCTTGAAGACAACTAGCTGCCTTCTTATGGTAAAGAGGGTGGCAGGGAGGAGAGGGAGGGGACAATATGTCACTTCCTTATTTCCTCTACCTATAAGGACACTGATACCATCATGGAGCTTCATATTCTCCATACTGTTGGGATGATGGTGCCATGCAGGGGTTGCAGGAACTGAATCTTGTCCTTTACCAATTTAAAGAATAAAAAAGCAAGAAGAGCAAAATTTTAGCTGTCAGCCAAGTTTTATAGAGAGCAAAATCACACATGTACACACGCACATGTGTCGGACGGTAAACCACGCCACACACACCCCACAATGGCATGTACATAGGCAGCAAGGCACTCAGGGTGACAGACACCTCTCCAAGGTTGGGAGGGGAGCCAGAGATGGCGTCTAAATCTACTCGGTGAACTAGGGTTTTTATGTTTGGGAGGTGACTTCCCTCCCTCCTTCTGAACTGGCTGGTTTGAATTACTGCAGGGGATTGGATAATCCAGAGAAAGACAGGGAAGGTGATTGGTACCTGTTACAAAAGCCTTTCAGTTTAAGAGTCCAACCACACAGTTCCCTCTGTGTGTGTGTGTGTGTGTGTGTGTGTGTGTGTGTGTGTATGTGTACACGCACGCACACATGTGTATGGACACACCAAGTCTTTGTCTTACAGGAGAAAGAACCCAGAAATGGGCTCTTAAACATTTAATCTTCCCAGAGCTTCTTTTCCCGGTTAGCCTACCAAGGTTGTCTCTTCTATGGCCTCCTATCTTTCGATTTACTTCTCAAAGGCCACACCTCCGAACCATCATGATGAGAACTAGGACTTCAGCTCCGACTGTGTAGTGGTGGCGGTGGTAGCGGTGGGTATCTGTCAGTCTAGAACTGTTGGTCCTGTCTATCCAGTTCTCCAAACAGAGACATTTTGAGCTGGTTTCATAGGCCTGGGTGTCCATTCAGGAGGTCTGGAGATTTAGGAACTGGATCCCCAGGTGAATTACTTTTCTCATGGAGGTAACCCAACAGCTGACAAGAGGCAACTTAAAGGAGGAAGGACTTATTTTGACTCATACTTCGGAGGGATACAGTCCATGGTGGTGAGGCAAGCAGAGGAACAGGTGGCTCCATGGTGGCGGAAGCATGAGGTTGCTTGCTCACATCCGGACTGGTCAGGAAGCTGAGAAAAAAATGGCGGACCTTAACTCGTTTGCTCCTTACCTCTTTTTGCTCAGTTTGGGACTCCAGCCCCTGGGACTATGCTACCCACAGACAGAGCGTATCTTCCTGGCTCAGCCAGTCTTTTGCAGACACACTCAAAGGTGAGCCTTATTTTTTGTCCTGGGTTCCTTAATCCAATCAGGCTGACAACTGAAGTTAACTAAGATACAAGGATGAGAAGGAGGGGTTTACCCTCTGGTTTTGGAGTTCTGACACATTTGCACGCCTGGGCTTTTTCCTAACACTTCCGTCTTTGTTCATTCTGACTGCTGTGGCAGAACACCAGAGACTGGGTAACCTGTAAGCAACAACAGAGATTTAGCAGTGTCTGACAAAGACCTGCTTCATCAGTCATGTGCTTCTTAGTCTATCTTCACCCTGGAGTGAGGGCAAGGCAGCTCACTGGGACTTTGTGAGGTTTTTCGTGTTTTGTTGTTGATGTTGTTGTTTTGTTTCTCTCATGGTCTAATTGCTTATCTCTTCTGATACCTTCACATTAAGGAGTAAGATTCCTGTACATGAGTTGTGGGAGAAAATAGATATTTAGTGACAATGGTCTTCCTATAGGTCAAAGGTATGGAGAGGAGACTGAAGGGACAGCCAGCTGTAATGGTACCACACAGTGCAAAGGGGCTTGAAAAAAGAAAAAACATCCCTAAAACAGATCAGTTCATTAAAGAAAGAAAACATTTGTTGATGCTATTTCTAGAAGATTCTGTCCAGGGTGCAGAAGACAGAGGTACTTTCTATACTAAGGTTGCCCCGTTCCTGCCTCGCAACCCTGTGAGCTTTTGGTCAGGTTCAGTACACAGCCCCAGCGACCATGGCAAGGGCTTGCTTCCCTACTCTCTGAGTGTAAAGCCTATTTGCATCGACTGAGGTCTTCTGTTCAGCCGGAGTTGCTTGCCTCATGCCCCAAACCACATTCCTTCCACACCTTAAAAGAGATCTTGCCTTTAAATTCCTAAGTTTCCATTTCCTTTTGTACATTGGGAGGTGAGGATGATAATTACATTTAATCTGTTGAAAGCTGGCTGAGCTGAACTTTACTCTAGCCTGAGGGACTCTGTGACCCACTGTTAACTCCCGTGCACACTCCCTGCTCGCAGCCCTCACCTCTAGGCTTTGGCTGATTTCATTACAAGCCCATAGGAGGAAGCAGAATTTGTTCATCTTTTGATACCAGCTCTCAGCACAAGTCTTTGCCCCAGTAGGGCCACCAAAAACTGTAGCTTTGAAAAAATGGTGTTTTATTTCACATTCAATAAAATGATATTTTTATTAAGAAATGACTTGCTCTGTTAGGTTTTTACACAACAATACTATGATTAGAAAAACGCTGGTGAGACGTGAAACATCAACATTTGGCAATAAAATAAATTTACTTAAACTTTGATAAAGCAGAAGAATATGACTACCGTGATTTAAATCATTACTACAGACAGTTCACAAGCAGTTGACCTAATCCTAGAAATAGGTCAAAAATGCTCCTTTACAGAAGAAAGTGTCACATAATATAAATGGGCTAATTATCAGATAATTATGGGGAAGTTGGAAAATATTAATTATAGTGCTTTTGAGACAATCTACACTTGGAATTATCAGATTGTAGACTGATGTCTTAGTTTTTCTCTGCAATGTTTAAAAGCTTAAAGTTGAGCTCCCTATAAGGGTGAAATGTGATGCAGAGCCCTTCTCCCTTTGCCCCCTAGGCTACAGTGCAATGGTCCTTGACAGTGTGAAGGTCAGCCTAGCCCTTAGCCTGGTGGGATGCTTCAGTCGCAAACTCAACATGGAGGCCCTTGGATGCAAAGGACCTACATCTTTATGGCTATGTCTGTGGTGGGGGTGTGGTTAGAGGTTGGGGGTTAGGGAGTGGTTGGCTCTCCCTTTCCTTCTCCTTCCCCCCCCCCCTGTTTGTGTGTAGAAGCATGGATCTAAGGACACCATCTTGAGTTGTTGGTTTTCAGAGCGAACCTTTGTACCTCTCCTTGGCCCTGTCTCTTTACCTGATCAGCTTCCTTCCCTGACTCAATTCTTTATTATTTCTGTCAGTTTTCCAAGGAAGATCTCAGGATGAAGCATTTTCACAGGACACCTTGTCCTTAGGTCACTTCAGGAAAGCCTAGCTTTTGACCCTCATGCTTTGTGACTTAAGACAAATTACAAATTCGTGTTTAAAACGACTCGTGCGTGTGTGTGTGTGTGTGTGTGTCTGTGTGTGTGTGTGTGTGTGTCTGTGTGTGTGTGTTGTGAGCACACATGTAAGCATGCATGTGTGCAGCCACATTGAGTGTCTTCCTCAGTCACTCTCCACACTATTTTATTTTACTACATGAATCACTTTGTTTATTTACTTTAGTCGCGTGTTTGTCACATATATGTATGTGTGCACATGCACGCCTGTGGGAACGCGAGTGCTATAAGAGAGTCAGAAGACAATCTGTGGATCAGTCTCTCCTATCCTTCCACAGTGTGGGTCCTGGGGATCAAACTCTGATCGTGAAGTTTAGCAGCACTGATACAGCCGGTTAATGAACTCTGCCATCCCCATGCTGGGATTGTTGGCTCATACGATCGTGCCCAAATCTTTTGTTAGTGATTGAATTTCATTTCTCATGCTCACGTGGCGAGCTCTTTACCAAAAGAGGTACCTCCCCAGACAAGAAACTATTTCCTCATCTGTAAAACTGAGAAAGAAGTAGGGATGGAGAACATATATGCGGAATACCGGGCAGTTGTAGATGAAAGTTGTTATTGGGTGTCTCTGCAGGGCTGTGGCGTCCGTCCCTCACCCCTGCAGGGGTAGCCTCCATGTCTGGAGTATGATGGTTTGGAAGACTGTTGGGGTTTCATGGAGGAGTAAGGCCTCTGTTGGGTTGCTCTGGGACTGAGCTGAGTGTTTGTTTG
Source organism: Arvicanthis niloticus (assembly GCF_011762505.2). Taxonomy (NCBI): domain Eukaryota; kingdom Metazoa; phylum Chordata; class Mammalia; order Rodentia; family Muridae; genus Arvicanthis; species Arvicanthis niloticus. Next base: position 21,870,499 of record NC_133437.1, read on the forward strand.
TTTGTTTGTTTGTTTTTTCCCACACAAATGAATCCATGGAATTCCATTGTGAGCTTTTGAAAACTCTAAGCATAAAATTGGACTGTAAGACCATGAGTCAAGGTGTGGGTGCCAGGGAAGAATCTGGGATTGGACTTGAGTTACGACGAGTGATCTCCTGACTGTGAAACTTTCCTGTGGATTTTTAACCCTGACAAAAGGGACCCTGCTTTCACCCTGAGTTGGTGAAAGACCACGGGGGGGGGCGCGGGGAGGGGGTTGGAGGTGGTGTGTGTCTGAGGTTTCCCTGGGGAGAAGAGGGCACTGGGCGTGGGTAGAGGTGGTGCCAGAATGAGAATCAAATGGTTTCCGATTCAGGAACCTTATCAGAATTTCTCATCTCATGCACCATGTCGGCTAGTGAAATCCAAGTGACTCATTTCCTCTCTGAAGCTGGAGTCCTGGGGATTTAATGCTGTAAGATGCACACTCTGCGCCCCCTCTCTCCCCCTCTCTAGCCATTTCTATGTATTCTGTCATCTTTATTCCACTCTCTCCATCCTTCCTACATGTAGAGCAGCCTGTGATTCTCTTATGCCTTGAGCATCTATCCCCAAGGGCCTTTCAACATCTGCACTGGATTGCTACCTCAGCTCCTAAAGAGTCTCCTATTGCTGCCCACTACAAATGCAGATGGGCTAAATGGCCATTTGAAATGAATCAGAGCTGGCCCAGTGGAGCTATGCACACTAGGCAGACTTGAGGGTGCTCTAGAAGGAGGCTGGACTGGGCAATGTTGGAAAAAGACTAGAAAGCAGTAAGCCTGAGGGTAGAGAGCCATCTACAGAGAGAGCACAGAGAGGACACTATGAGAGGAAGTGTTTTGCTGTAAGTAGGTGGCTTTGTTTCTAGAAGAGGAGCCCCACTTTTGATATGGGGTCTGAGGTGTAACTCAGTGGTAGAATGCTTGCCTAGCACACACAAAGCCCTGAGTTCAATCCCTACCACTGCAAAAGGAAAAAAGTATCAAATGCATAATGCTCTCTTTAGAGTCAGGCACAGTGGCACAGAGTCTCTAAACTCGGCACTTGTGAGAGTGTTACAGGACTCCTGGGAGTTCTAGGTCAGCCTGGACAACGTAGACCCTTCTCGAAGCAAAGAGCCAAAATGAACTGGAGATAGAACGTAGTGGTCCAGTGCTTGCCTGGGATCCACAGGTTCAATGCCCAGTGTATTAGCGACTTGTTTGTCACACTGACAGGATAGCTCACAGCTTTGGCTCCTGGTTCAAGGGGACACAGTTCTTCATGCAGGGAAGGCATGGCAGTGGGGGCTTAAGCCTCCACAGAAAGAGCTTGTGGTGTCGTTTGTTGCTCAGAAGATCAAGAGATGTACAGGGAAAGCTCAGGTCAGGGATTGAGTTGTCAAAGGGTGCATACACCTCAAGACCATCCTCCAGTGACCCTTTTTTTTTTTCTAATGAGGCATCTCCTAAAGGTTCCACGGACTCCTAGACTACCACCACCAGCTGAGAATCAGTGATGCAAACACATGAGACAATGCGGAACATTCTATATCCAAACCAGAATACCCAGTACTGCGATTAGAAGAGGAAAGAAAGCTGGGTGTGGTGGAGCAATGCCTCTGAAGAGAGGAAGAGAAGGCAGAGCAGGAGCTCCTGAAGAAACTAGGTCCCAACAGGAGTTAGAACACAGTGGAGGAACGAGCTCCTCCCACCTGAAGTTCTGAGGGGCTGACATAGCTATAGTGTGAGCTCTCAAAATGCCTCCCACCTAAAGAACGTTTCTGCTTCTGGAGAAAGGGCATGCCAGAAAATCCATCATGGTGAGGGGGAAATACAGAGGAACGCCAGGCAGGGAACCTTTTGTTGAGAGCAGCGCTCATGGGCCTCCATCTGCCCGGCCCTTGACCGTAGCATTACAAGCCCCCTTCCGGCAGAACTCCTTTTCCACCTTCCAGAAAGATTAAGTCTTTTGTCTCAGGTCTCAACTGCTGAGGTGTATCCGAGACACACATCACCTTGCCAGGGCCAGATTTAAGGCAAAGAACTGTCAATGAAAGCCCAATCTAAATGGGGGAGATTTTCCATTTCCTCGTAGGGCATTAATAAAGGGCATGCTGTTGCCAGAGGGCTGAGGAGTCCATGCTAATTAGCTGTGTAAGGAAATCTGACGTTTCTAAACCTGCTGCTGTGTGGAAGCCACATAACTCCGGCTGCCGCCGTGTGTACACAGCACACCCTGCACCTGTCAGCTCCTTGTTTGCCCAAAACATTAACTGGCCTTTTCTTTGTCCCCACTAATCACCACTAATCCTCTGTATTGCACATGTAAAACCCCTCCCCGCCTCGCTTCCCTCAGCACCTATCTGTTATTTTTAAATTGTGTTTTTCATGGAAACATGGCACATGGGGTCATGAGGATTGCTTCCTGCTTGCTAGGCTTCCATGGATACACCACCCTCACGATGCCGGGTCTGCTCTCAGAATCCTAACTTCTTCACTCAAGATGTCTGGTCAGTTAATTATCCATCTGGACAAATCCTTCTTAGCTATTAACTGGAGCATTAATGGACACCCCCATGTTGTCCTCAGACTGATGGACTGGTTAGTTTTATGAGGGGTGTGTTGCTGCCAAACAATAGTGTCTGGAAAAGGGCCACACTGTTTGCTTTCTGCCCAGGGCTGGAGGGAGCAGGAAGTTGGCTCAGTGAAGTCAGTGTGGGTTCCATTAGATAATACGGTACAATATGGTACGGAGGCAGCATGTAGGTGGATTCTTCTTTGGCAAGTCATGAAGAATGCCTACACTCTACCCACCATGACGGCAATGTGGGCCTGCCACAGAACGAGAAGTATAATCTCTGTTCCAGCCTCAGCTCCAGTAACACTTATCTAAAGCTTCTGGTGCAAGGCCAAAGCTATTTTATGGATGTGTTGGGATGTTGTTTATGGGAAATCTTTGGAGATGAGCTGGTCCAAGTTCTAAGGTGTCAGTATGAGCTCAGTTCCTCATCTCTCCATGAGTCTCTTCATGTTGACTGCCGACTCTGCAAGACTTCCTCTCAATTTCTCTGTGGAATCAATGGGCTCATCTCTGTTCTGATAGCTATTGGCTGTCCCTGAAAGATGGCTCCAAAAAGTGGTCCAACTCTTGCTATGACTCTTCCTTGGCCACCTTGTGTTGGGTTTGCAGAAACCAGTCAAGAGACGATGAAGGGACCTCCTGGATGTTCTCCAAGGGTGATATAGTCATAGCTGCTGCTTCCTGGGAACTTAGAGTTGTGTGTGAAGTCAGTAGGGACAATGGTGTCATCAAAAAGATGAGCTCAGGATTCCTGACAGCATCTGAAGCAAATCTATACTAACATTCCCATAATATGACTATATTATATTATATTATATGGAAGATTTGGTAGGAAACAGGGACAGTGTGCTTCAGCCCTAAGCTGACTTCTACAAACAGTTTTTAAAAAAAAACAAAAAACAAAAAAAAACCATAGTGTCACATAGTGTCTCATTACAACAAATTTATATTGGAGTGCAATGTCACTAAATGAAGACTTGGTGAGTTTCACTATGCTGCACCATGGGTCTTAAAACTTCCTTTTGCAACTGGCATCTATTCATTGATATTGACTCCAGCAATAGACTTGGCTGCCCTTCTTTTCGTTTGCTGGCTTCTGCTTACTCCTAACCTTTGTCTATTCTGCTGCTCTTTTGCAGGGCTCTTGTTGTCTTAGAACTCTACTTACTGCTTTCCCTAGCCCCTTAACATATCTCCCGTCTACTGTCAACTCTCAAGCGCCCTCCTACCCCATGCGTATGTGTCTGTCTACCCCTTTCAGTCTGTCCAGTGAGAACACAATCTCACTAGCTATTCTTCATCTTGCTCCTCTGTAGCTTGTGAACTGTCAATGGATTTGAGTTTTTTTTTTTTTTCAGGTACTTCATCCTGTCTTAATGATCATTGGTCAACATATATGGGTCACTTCAGCATGATTTTGTCTAAGTACCTCCTCAGAAGAGTGAAAGGCATGCCAAGCTTTCTGAGCTTTGGTCAGACCATTACACTGATTCTATCCTTCATGGGCTGTGGTGTTTTGAATCTGAATGGCCCTCACAAACTCATGTGTTGGCCCATAGGGAGTGGTACTATTGGAAGGTGTGACCTTGTTGGAGTAGGTGTGGTCTTGCTGGAAGAAGTGTGTCACTGTGGGGGTGGGCTTTGAGGTCTCCCATGTTCAAGCTTTGCCCAGTGTGGTATATATACAGTCTTCTGCTGCCCGCAGATCAAGATGTAGAACTCTCAACTCCTTCTTCAGTACCACATCTGCCTGCACACCTCCATGTTTCCAGCCCTGATGATAATTGACTAAACCTCGGAAACCAAAGGCAGGCCCAATGAAATGTTTTCCATTATAAGAATTTATGCGGACATGGCTTCTCTTCACAGCAATAGAAATCCAAACTAAAACACAGGCTCACTTAAAATTTGATCAGTGTGCGTTCAGCAAGTGTCCATTTCACTAGAAATAGATGCAACCAAACGGTACACTTTTATCATAGATGGTTACATGTGACAGCTTAAATAAAGATAGTGTTCTAGGGTTTGAATCAAAGAATACAGCAGAAAATGTGAGCCCCAGGAAGGCAGAGAGCAGGTGGTTAAATCACATATGTGGCCCACGTTTCAGTTATCTACTGTTGTCTCTCAAATTGTGCCTGAAGTTCATGGCCAAGGCAATGACCACACAGATTCCATGGGACAGAGTGTGGGTAGGACACAGTGGACATGGCTTGCATTTTTCATGAGATGGGTGGACATAGAGCAGTTGGGTATAGGAATTACCCAGGGGTTTCACTTGAATAACTGGCTCCTGGGCTGGGTTGGTATCAAGGGTTCATCAAAGGATCTCTGTACTGTCTCTCTGAGTAAATCGGAGTCCCTTAACCATTCCAGTGAGAAAGATGAAAGTTGTATGGCCCTGTGTAGACTGACCTTGGAAGTCATGTATTGTTAGTCCCACTATATTTAATCAGTCAAAGAAGACCCAGCATCATCTCGGAGTTACAGGAAGGAGGGATGGGCTTTACTTCTTAGTGGGAGGATTGTGGAGCAGCGTATCTTCATAGTCAGAAGGTTCCATCAAAAATATAATTTCTTTTCCTTAAGGGTCATCTGTATTTGGCATCCTAAGAAAAAGCACGCCATTCCAATTCAGCTCCTAGCTGTTCATAGACAAGCCCACTGCAGCTCCAGGAAGTCTCTCCTACTTTGCTCTACGGAAGGCCACCACCCTCCATTGCTGGTGATAGTGGTTGACAATAATGGACTGTATGCTTTTCAGACCTCAGTTCTGCTATCTCCTCCTACCTCAGGATCTCCACAGAGAGGACAGACCGGCTCCATCCCTTACTTCTCTTGTCAAAGGCAGATCTACATTTGTGTGGATTCATCAGATTTTCTGAGGCTCTGAGGGAACCAAGGGAATATAGCAGCATGTAAAAAAAAAAGGAATTTCAAACCACATCAGGGCACGACTGCCAAAATTACAAATGAAACCTCCCTGGGGTAGAGCTTTTGTATCTTGTGTCTGCTTTTTTTTTTTTTTTTTTAGAATCCCCCTTTTGTAATCTGTGTGATGATCTTCAGTTTGTGGGTTATCTGCGACACTATATTTGCCCTCAAGTCTTTAAGATCTCTGTCTCCTTTTCACTCTTCTGTCTGTCTGTCTGTTTCTCTCTTTCTTTTTCTGTGTGTTTATCTTTTTCTCTCCTTCAGTCCTTTTCCCATTCTCTCTCTCTCTCTCTCTCTCTCTCTCTCTCTCTCCCCTCTCTGTCTCTCACGCTAGGGATCAGTCTCAGAGCCTCATATATATTAAACAATGGGTACTCTATGTACTCTATCCATAGCCACACCTTAATACTGCATTTCTTTCTTAAGTTTGAGGTATTTAGCACACAGTGATCCCCAAGGGAACTTGGGCACTCCAAATTCCTCAGGACCTTCCAGAAGGAAGTTTGGTGCTCTCAGGTCTTGTAGAATTATCAAAAATCACCTCATCAATTTACATGGAGTTCTCAATTAGTATGGCTTTAGGAATAAATCACATTTCTCTTACTGTGTAATCGGTATTGTTCAAACACGTGCGGACAAACCTTGAAGAGCATAAATTAGTTATTAAATGTACTAGATGTTCAAGCACGGGAGACGGAAAAAAGGATTTCTAATTGCTTTAGATGCATGAGTTGCTCTGAGATTCTATTTCCTATCTCTCTTCATTGTCCTTTCTAAGTGCCTTTGGAAAGCCTGCTAGGTTAAGAGTTGGTCTGTTGTTGCTGAGGTAGGCATGACACTTAAGACTTGGTTGCAGTTTTAATATGATGTTCTTAAAGACAATTCAAGTTTTAGAAAGTAGGTAATCTCACTTGGCTTCTCTAAGTGTGGGAAGAGGGGCCAAGGAGAGTAGTAATGTTTCTTCTATAAGCTTGATGACCTGCGTTTGAATCCCCAGCACCATATAGAACTAGACATGGGCAGGTATGGTGGCACATGCTTTTCAATTCAGTACTTGAGAGGCAGAGGCAGAATTATCTCTGTGAGGTCAGTGCCAAACTGGTCTATACAGTGAGTTCCAGAACAACCAACGCTGCATAGTGAGACTTTGCCTCCAAAACAAAAATCCCAAAACAACAAAAACAAGCAAAAAGTTGTATGTGCCTATACCAGCACCAGAAGTAGAGACAGGCAGATGGTGGGTCAATCAGCCGGGCCAAAATAGCTAACTACCAATGTAGTGAGTAGTGCTGTCTCTAGGCAACAAAGAAAACAGAGCTAGGGGAAGACACTCAGTGTGCTCCTATGGCCTCTGCAAGTTTACACATGTGTGCACACACTCACATATATGTGCCATAGATAACACACACACACACACACACACACACACCCATGAATTTGGGAACAAAACAGTTAGAAGTTGGAGTGCTTTATTCTTTAAGCTACTAGAGTTAATAGCAGCTTCAAAGACCCAGTGGTCCATGATCTGTAGCAAACCTGAGCCTACAGCAACACTTTACTGACAGATTGACAACTTGACCTGCAGAACCAGCTCAGCACCAGCTGAGAAGCTCCTTCCTGAGCAGATTCAAAGACCATGTTCTTCCAGGAACACTGATGTTACATATCACCAAGATGAGAGCCCACACCCATCAGGGCTGTACTGAGGATGGTAGGTAGATGCCAAACTACAAATCTTGGTCCCTCCAGGCACAACAGACCCAGCCTTCTAAAGAAGAGCTTATTTTTATCTGTGTGGTTTCATTCGTGTCTGTGTGTCTGCCTGGTGATAGTCATGGAGCCCAGCAGTTTGGTGTCACCGTTCTCCATTATTGTCCTTTTTACTTTGGCCCTGCCCTCTCTTTAATCTACTCAATTCCATTCTGACTCACTTGTTTCTTCTCTACCTCCTAACAGATAACTTCTCTATTTTTCTGATGGATCTAACCTCATTCTTCTATACATAATTCCAGGATATCATTTTCTTTGCAGTGTTCCAAATACCTCTGTTCTCATTCACCCAGGCAATGCATCCTTTGGAATATAGTTCATCCTTCTTACATCCACGAGCAACAAACACCTTAGTAAGATTTCCACGGTACAAAGGAGAGATGCCTTTTTTCCTCCTTCACCCCTACACCAGCATCTGCCCTATCTATGATCTACTGGAGCTCGAGAAGGGACCAGTGGATCCAAAGTTGCAAGATCTTCATGACACATGGCAACAACAGGATGCCCTAGAGGAGTCCCCATAAGGATCTAGTATTGATAGAATAGCAGAAGCCAGAGGCCTGGAACCAGACCAATGAATCATTGCAATGAACATTTGCAAGTAAAGACGTGTGAACAAAAGGGTACGCTGTGTAACACACAGTGACACACTTTAGCTTACAAGACAAGACTTTATTTTTAGTCTGTTTTCTTTATTTTCTTTGGGGGAGGTAGAGGTTGCAAGGCCAGAGGGCAGATACAGAGTGATGGAGAGGAGAGTGGAATTGTATGCATGATATGAAATTCACAAAGAATAAAAAAAAAAAAAATTTAAAAAAAGGATTCCCATGATACCCTAGTAAGAAGTTCTAGGTTGCAAGTTTGTTAAGGCCCACACTGACTTTATAGTGAATTTTTCTTTTTCCAAGATCATCTTAGATACAACAAAGGTCCAGCCCTTGAGATTGAACAACTTATTTTCATTTTGTGAGTAAAATATAAACGATGTCACACCTTTCAAGTTTATGCTTTTGCTTGGAATGAAATAGCTTTCATCTCCAGTCAATGACTTAGACATCACATGAATTAGAAATGTGAAAATTATTATGTTGATAAGTATTTTGGCATGTCAAAAGACTCAGTCATTTTTATCATTGTTTACACATAGGCAACCCCATACACATTTCCTCTTCACTGAAGCCTGGTGTTGCTGCTCTCCTTGATCCAGGTTCTTCAATATGTGCTCTTTCCTGGAGCCTGACCTCCCCTCTCCTTTTCACCTGACCTGCTTGTGATCCTCCCCTCCCCCACCCCTAAGCCATCAGATGTGTCTTAAACACTCAGGGGTTTAAGCCTTTAACCCTTTTCCTTAGGCTCATTCGTAGCAAGTCCCCAAATGTCCTGTACAATCTAAGACTGATTATAATTGTAATCTAACCTGCCTCAGGGACTGGGAGCACTGTTGTTCACCACGGGGGGCCCAGTGTCCACAGAGCTTAATGGTTTAATGTAGACGACTGAGCTGATATTTAAATGAGCATGTGTGTAGATAGCAATATGTAAGACATGATTATGAGCGCCCAGATCTCACTGAAAACACACATTTAATTTGCTACACGTAAACACTTTAACAAACATTACTTGGCTTATCTTATATTCAGATGTATACAACTTACTTAAGTGTTAATTTGTAGCAATTACACTGAGTCTTCACCTTAATACTAGATAGTTTTTAGTGTCCTACATTGGTAATGAGGTCTCTCATTGGCCTTTAAGAGTTCCACAGGGGGATACATCTCTACCACCCAGAAAGGTGACATTAGGTTTCCAATAAAGCCTCACCTTTATTGTCCAGAGGAGACATGTCCTGTTTTTCCTGAAGTTGCCGGCACGTCTGATCATGACATGTTGTGGCAAATCCTTACCTGACTCTTTATACTTCTCCGATATCCCAAATGCCTGTTCCTAACATCTCTTTTTCCAACTCAACTCTACTCTAAAGAAGGGAAGAATTACTAGTTGCTTTCTCTGTTTCTCTCAGAGTGATGCTTTGCTAAATAGGGGAGTTGCTAAGGAGAAGCTAAGGAGATACAAACTTAAGGTCTTCTGTGTCTTAACATTCTTAATCAAAAGGCCAGGCATTGGGTATGGACAGAACAGTTGGGAAAACACAGCCCCCTGGCAGTCCCAGAGAGGAGCTGATGCTCTAAGGATGTGGAACCAGATGAAAGCGCTTGGCTTCATGATAACATAGTGACCAACTGAACAGCTCTGCCTGTTAGAATGGCAGCCCCTATAGCAGCCCCTTCTGTGGGGTTTTCTTTAAGGCTGCATTGGGTAGACCAGAATTCATTACAGCCTAGGGCATTCCTAGCTGATAAAGCTAGCTAGGCAGGTTGGTTGTTAGTTCTCTCTATCTAAATATACCTTAAACTTGAATCTAATCTTAATCTAACATGATGAAACTAACCTTAATCTAACATAGGCCTTACTGTAACATAATAGGAGCCTAATTCTAATTAAATACAACTACTTACAAAAGAGGCCCAAACTCAAAAACAGGTAACAGCCTTTTGTTTGCTTAGATATTGAGTTACAGACCGCCGAGACCACAGATAGCTACTCATAACGATGCACACCCAGTTATTATAAATCTAAGTTTTGACTCTTCCATTTTACTCTATTGAAAACTAACCAACCCCAAACCCCACACTCTCTCTACTGTTTTGATTTTATCACACACAAAAGATTTCATTAATGTGACTTATTTTTTAGAAAAAGAAAAATACTCTTTTCTCAGTTTCTTGTCCATCTGAGACCCCCCATTACTACCCTCAATTAAATGTTCAAAACCATTTTGGAGTTAACTAACTAATAGCATAACACACCATCAGACAAGGCTCTACTCCCTGACTTCCATACCACAATTCTACATCTATAACAAATGAGATGAACAGAACAATAAGCCTTTGGCTCATTGGCCAATTTTAAATGAAAAAAAAAAAATTTGAGATGATAGTTATTCAATGCTAAATGAAAATGCAGAGACACTTCCAAATTCACATTATGCAAAGACCCCCAAATGGTTAGCTCTTTTTATCTCAGAGAATTAGGAGAACCCGAGGCTTTGACTAAAACCACAAAGTGATCCCTCCCACCCCTGAGTCTCCTTCTTTCTCTTGGCCTTTTCCCGTGGAGCCCAAAGTTAATAGGTTGCACATGCTGTTAAATAAGCCTCCATTTCCCAAAGGAGTCAACTCTGCCAAGAGGCCCTCACTCGCAGCAGCGTGTCTCACCAGTTCCTGGCTTTGGTTTCATGGGATCTGAAGTGCTCTCACATGAAGCCAGGAAGATCTGCAGTGCAGTGGTGTGGAAAATGTGAAGCATCAGGCGCACAGTGTAGCTTGCAAATCTGGACTCCGTAAACAAAATTTGGCTCGATTGTTGTCTGCTTGATAAGGATGGATGAGGGATGAAGGCTTTGCTGGCTTCCCGGCAGAATTGGAGCGTTGGTCTTAAGGTGACGCACCAAAGAGGCAATTAAACTGGACAATCTTTGTTTCACAGTCATTGGTAGCCACTCCTCAAGCTGACCTGGTCGGGCATTCAGATGGGCTGGAGAGACAGGAAGGGTAGAGGTGCTGAGTGGCTAGACCTCAGGCTCCAAGTAGGTTTAGCAAAACCTTGGAGACAGCAGTAACAATGCATTCTATCTGTGGCTGAGAAATGAGTCTGCCTGTGCTGGCTGCCTCCGGAGAGAGGAAGAGGTGTTCCAGTTGAAAAAATGGCCTCATCTGTCTTGAGCCTGAGCAGGCCTACTGGTTTTAGGCACTCACAGCTGGGTTGTTTGCAACAAAAGAATAAATAAATTTTGACCTTTCAAGATGGGTAGGATTGTATAGTATTCATTAGTTTGTGGTGCGTCTGCTTTGCCTCTGCGGAGGTAGGATGCCACGTCTGTCAAGAGTGTTCAGGGTTTTTCAATCTCTTATTGATTACTCTTTACACACCCACAAAGGAGCTAGTAAGAAGACTGAACTGAAGCTCACATTTATACCAGGTAGCCTGCGTGTATGGATTTTCTTTTCTCTGACATTTCTTGACATATTACGGCTGGCTGTGTTCCCCAAATTCATGTTTTATAGTTTACTCCTATTTGGTGACATCACGGAAATCATTAATTTAAACTCTGACCCATAAAAAACTTAATGCAGTTTATGCTACCACCTAGTAGGTCAGCTAACTAAGCCTTTTTATATGCAGTGTACACCAGTAGCCTTGACTTCACTTTCTTTTATTAGAATGGTGGTCATGAGCCCGGAGCTTATTTTGACTCTATAAGAGACTAGTGTTAAAGTCTAGGTGGCATTTTTCAATTAAAAATGCATTCACTCTAATTCCACATTTATTTGTCCTATATTTAGTGGATGTTTTGTGTTCGGAATTTTTTAGATTTAACATTTTCTTTGACCAATGTAACCGTATCTTCTATTATATCTTCTCCTTCTGAGATTCTTTCTTCAATCTCTTGTATTCTGTTGGTGATGCTCATGTCTTTAATTCCTGTTCTTGTTCCTGGATTTTTCTGTCTCTAGGGTCGCCTCAGTTTGTTTTTTCTTTTTTCTTTCTTTCTTTCTTTTTTTTTTTTTTTAAGATTTATTTATTCATTATGTCTACAGCAGTTTCCTATATGTATGCCCAAACACCAGAAGAGGGCACTAGATTTCATTAAAGATGGTTATGAGCCACCATGTGGTTGCTGGGAATTGAACTCAGGACCTCTGGAAGAGCAGTCAATGCTCTTAACCACTGAGCCATCCCTCCAGCCCCTTGTTTTTTTCTTTATTGCTTCTATTTCTAGTTCCAGTTCCTTCGCCTATTTGTCTCCTCTTGGCTTTCCTTAAGGAATTAATTTCCTCCAATTGCTTGTGTTTTCTAATCGCTTGTTTTTAAAAGAAAAAAAGATTTCTTTTAAAGGGCTTATTCATTTCCTCTTTAAGGTTTGCTATCATTTTCCTGAAGTTTGTTTTAAGGTCTTTTTTTCTGTTCCTCAGCTGGGTTGGAATATTCCAGGCTTGCTATAATAGAATAGCTGGCCTCCAGTGGTGCTGTATTGCTGTATTGTTGTTGATTATGTTCTTACACTGACGTCTAGGCTTCTGTCTTTGTGATGTCTAGGTGTCTATTTCTGAGTTTGTCTTTGTTGGATGGGTGTTTTGTTCCTTGGTTTCTGTTTCCTCTTTCATTTTCTGGTCTTTGTGGTCTGTATTCTGCAGGTCTGTGTGACCCCTGGTCCAGTAGGGAGTCCTCATCAGAGTTGGGGGCTGGACTTCTGGCAGCTAGAGTGGCCTTTGGTTCAGCATGAAGTCTCTGTTCTTCTGACTGGCATGGCCTGCACCTGAGCACCCATGTAGGGATACTGGTAGGAGTAGGAAGGGGTGTCATAGGCTCTGAGTTCTTCAGCTCTGAACCAAGGGTATGGGAAAATTCCAAGGGCAGGTAGACCTATTCAGACTGGTATGGTCTGTGTCTGAGCAGCCTCAAGTTGCAATTGTAAGAGAATATAAATATGAGCCAACCACTAGGAGAAAACATTTTTAAAAAACACAACTAATAAAGAACTATTCTCTAAAATACACAAAATTTTTCTTAAAGTCAATTCTTGGAAAATGAGCAAGTATTTTTATTTTACAATTTTTTTAGAGCAAATATTTTTAACTGAAAAGATCTCTCACTAGCACACACAGACACACAGACACACACACACACACACACACACACACACACATATGGGAAGATGTTTGGCTTCTCATACTGTGAACACATTAGAGGGTTGCACATTAAAGCAGCAATGAGCCATCACTACAGACCTGCTAAGATGTCTAAAGTTAAAAATGCCCTCGATACCAATAATAGTCAATACTGATAAGGATGTAAATCTATTGAAACACTCATTAAAAGCAAAATAGTACACTTTGGAAGACAGTTTGGCAATTTCTGGGGAAACTAAACATGCTGATACCATATGATCCAGCAACAACACTACTTGGTATTTTCCCAAAAGAACTCAGTGTTTAAACCACACAAAACCTGCTCATGGTATTTACAGTAGTTTTATTCATAAATGCCTAAACATGTAAGAAAGCAAGATGTCCTTCAGGCAGGATATGAGCAAGTAATCTATGGTATACCTAGACAACGAGATATTATGCAATGCTAAAACAAAGAAACAAACTGTCAAGCCATGTAGAGACACAGGGGAAACTTAAATACACATTTAATATTAAATATACACGAAGGTTTTAAAAGGGAAACTGAAAATCTGTATACTACATAATTTCAACTGTCTGACACTCTGAAAAACAAAGAAACTATTGGTATCATTAAAAGGTTCCTTTTTAATTAGTGGTTGTCAAGGGTTACCTGGAGAAGGTAAGAAAGATAAGAACATGGGCAGAACAGAAAGGAATTATATGGTAGAGTGACTACTGTACATGATGCTGTATTGATAGATATATGTCATATTTTATTCATCAAACTCACACAATGAACAAAACCAAGAGTGTGTCCTAATATAAACTATACATCCAAGAAGGATATTAATGTGTCAGTGTAAGTTTTTTATTGATCGTGTAGATTCCCTTACTGAGTAGGTGATGTTGACAGTAGGGGATGTTAAGCCTCTGAAGGCAGGTATATAAGCTCTCTGTGCCTGTCTCCTGCTTAGCTTTGCTTTGTGCCTAAAACTCCTCTTTAAAAATAAATTTATTAATTAAAAAATATTTCTCATGTTATTTGTGGTAAACAAACCTCGAAATAGCCTTCCTGAAAATTCCACCCATGAATAGTCCTTGACTCTAAATATCTATTCTTTGATCCCATCCACTTGCTTCCGGTCAATAGATTACAATAACAGTGGGGGGTGGGGGAGAGGATGCTGTGTTTTGTCAGTGCTTCATTAGAGCCTGTGATGGCCACAAGAGCCTGTGATGACATTTCCTTCCTTGCTAGCTCCCTTTCTGAGTCTTCACATTTATACAATAAATGAAGCTACAGAGGTCCATGTGTCAAGAGAACTGAAGGTGCCCTCTAAGCAACGGCAGATTATTCCTAAGTCGAGAGAGATGGGAATCTGTTCCCACTCTGCTAACACATTCATTGTTGCCTGTGTGAAACCCTGGGCACAGGAGCCAGCCCATCCATGACTGGATTTTCTGGCTTAAGAGCTACAAGATCATCAATACTTATTTCAAGAAACTGAGTCTGGTGGATCATTTGTTTTGCAGTGACGGTCACTGATAATAACTCTTAGTGACACACCAGGATGAGTTGTGGCTTTCTGGCTTTGGGACAGTAGCCGTTTGACGTACTGTCCATATGAAAGGGCTTTTGGATACATCCTTTCTTGTGTGTGCAGTGCTATTCGTCTAGTCGTTGACAAAGAAACTTTCGAAAATTGTTTCTGAATGTCACTGGCTGTGGATTCCTCAGCACAAAGATGGAAGGCTTTTAAATCGTCTGCGACTTTAGCCTGAAGTTCTATTTTATGGTCTGAGTAACTCCAGTTGAAAAAAAAAATTAGAGAAAGATAATCAATGCCAAGTTGCATGATTCAGCAAAATGGAGTGTTTTGAACCAAGCAGGAGTAAGACGTTTCTGAATAACACAGTTATTCGGAGCTATGCCAGGTGTGGATTTCCAAACCCCAGAGTGCTACATGCTTGCTTTTAGTCTCTGGATGCCTTCTCGTCTCCACCCACATTCACTACCTGAGTGATATCAGCCGGTCTCGTGGCTTAACGTCATCCACATGCTGATAGAGCCTAAAAATATATCTCAAGCCCACGCCTTTCCCTTGAATTCCAAACTTTTCTCTACATCTGCCTACTCAACATCTCCACGAGGATGTCTAATGCAGGGATCTTAGACTTAACGTATCAATATTCAAACTTTCACTTGTTTCCCTTCTATTCTTCAAACTTAAAAAAAAAATGACTCAAACCCAACAAATATATATCTTGGAGTTGTTCTTGACTCATCCTGTTCTTTCATGATTTATATTTAAGTCCATTAGCCAATCCCTTTAAAGTTCTTCCTTTGAAATAACCCAGGATCTGGCCACTTCTCACAACTGTCATGTGAATCTTCAGCATCCTTCCTAGGCAGTGTTGCTATAGCAATTGTCAGATCCTTTCATTTCCACTCACGATACCACAATGGCTCTTTCTTACTCAGACTAGAAGCTTGAGGTCTTAAAAATGGCATGCTGCATAGGGTGCCCTTCCTTCCTCTCTGCTCTTCACTCTGGATGTTCCTTTCTCCCTTGCTCTAGTTATACTGGCTTCTTCCTTGCATACAGCTGGAGCAGGGCCCTCTTGTGCTGAGTTTCCATGACTGTTCGTGATGCTTTTAATTCAGGTGTTACACAACTAGTCGTTCCATTCTTTAGATCTTTGGTCAGATACTGGAGGAGCATCATGACCTTGCTTTTAGAACCCTCTCTTCCTCTTTCTTATTTTAGAGATAGAGCCTCATGATGTAGCTCAGCCTGGCCTTTTTGAGTTTGAGTTCCCCCTGCCTTTGTTAGCCATGGTCTTACATTACAGGCATGCACCACAAGTCCCAGTCCCATTTGGTTTGCATCTACATTATTTTTCTTCTCCCTATGACCTACCATCCATTTTACCCTGAAATACAGCACAATAGTGTGCACTCCATGCGGGAAGGCATTTTGTTTCCATGGTGCCCAGAACAGCCCTTGGATCAGGCTAGAAGTTGCTAATTAGTTGTGAAGGAAGGAAGGGAGTTCTTAACCTACCAACCTCTTATTGGTTTCCTATTCTCATTACAGGTATCCATGTAGTGGTTTCCTGAGAACCTGAACTCAAGAGAATCCACATGAAGACAGGTCGGGGGATTGCCTTGTGGGTAAAGACCGACTGTGTAAGAAGGATAAGGAACAAAGATTGGATTCTCAGCACCAAAGTAAACACAGGGTGGGTGTGGAGACCCACCTGTAATCCTAATCCTGGGAAGGTAGAGACCCCCAGAGCAAGCTAACTAGCTAGATTAACAGAATTGGCGAGCTATGGGTGCAGGTGAGAGACCTTGAGTCAGTACATTAGGTGTTGAATGATTGAGGAGGACATCGGACACCAACCTCCGTCTCTAAACACCAGCATACACATTTGCACACGCACCTTTCACACACATGCATCCACATACATGTGAACATGCAAACATACATACGTATTTCACATGAATATCCATGCTGAAGTCAAAAATCAACAGAACAAACATGTCCACCTCCCTCCCCCCCCAAAAAAAAACTGGTCCTAAGGAAAATCTACTGTTTCTCTCTAATACACAATTGTATGAAGTCTGATCTTAATATACTGATGTTAATTTAAACATAGCAGGAAAATGTTTGGGAGGTTCTATAGCCTGAAATAATTAGAATATTAAATCCAACAGGGGTCTACTCCATAATTAATAAGGGCAAGGTTTCTACACGCAGGGGCGTGCGTATGCGTGTTTTAAGTGAGTTAAAGGAACAATAAACTTGAGAGCAGGTTTTAGAATATTCTCGAAGATCTTGCTCATCTTGCGGACACAGAAAACCACACAGTGCCTTGTCTTTAGCAAGCGGACCTCGCTTAAGATGTGTAAGTGACCTTCTTCCTAGACAAGAATGTTTATAAATAACACGAGCATTGATTATCAAAGGACTTGCCCAAGCATTGGAAAGAAATGCTTGAGCCGAGAGGAGCCAGGAGCCAGGAGCCAGGAATATACTGGCTCACATTCTTTTCTACAGGCGTGCTTGAGGGGAGGCGCTAAGGCTGGCTTGCTGAATTAGGGCCGGTTGGCAATGGGAACTTCGAATGCTTTGGCATTTGCTAGTTTGAAGCTTAACCTCCTGAATAGTTGAGTGTAATTACATGTGGTTTCTTAAAAGAGGCTCGAACAAAGCAAATCATTTCAGGAATGTTCTAAAAGACATATTTAGAGGAGCTATGCTTTGGTCCCTGTAGACCTGACTATACCTGTAAACAGACTTCTTCCCCTTGAACCGATGGAATGTTTAACAGCACAAAAGACAGTCATCTTTTGAACTTAAATTCCTCCTGACGCATGGTATCCAACCCACCTCAAATGTTCCTTGCCTGTCATTCTTTAACATATGCAACCTGATCTTATGAACCAAGCCAGGTAAATGAGCAAGGGAGGGTTTCATTTCTATATATACCTAGAAAAGGGCCAGTCTGGGTGTTCAAGGATAGACAGCTTTTGTTTCTTAGATGCCTTTGTATCCACTCTGCATTGAGTAAATTTTTGTGCGTTAGGCAAAGTGCATTACAAATCCTGCAGCAAGCTCCATGTGGTAAGCACAACTAGCATACCTGGTTTTGTGTGGGGATACATGAGGTCCGAGGATGCTCTCACGTACCCCATCAAATGTGGAGCTTGGTCCATGTGCTAGTCTCCTGAGAGTCTCTACTTACTCTCAAACACAAGTCACTTGAGTCCCAGCAAGCCCCATTCAGTGCACCACACCCTCTAGTCATCCCTGATAATTACACCGAGTGACTAATGCCATTCTCTGCAGCTTCCTCTCTCCCAGGAGGATCAGCATGGAGCCAATTCCGCAAGGTCCCTCTGCCTTGAGATAGTCTGTGGTCGACCTCCACGTGTATTTGCTTTCTGATTCCTTAAGCCTGATGGCACAAAATGCATGGTAGGCCTGTTGTCCTTTCTGAGGCCAGTGCTTGGCTTTGGGAGGTGGGACTGGAGCCAACACTTGTCGGAGGCTGAAACGGCTTTGGCAAAGTGCTTCTAAGGATAAGATTAGATCTTTAAGGATTTGTTCTACTATTTTATGCTCCCAAGGCACAGCACTGTGGTTTCCCGTGTCTTGTCACTTCTAAAGACATGACTTATTCTACTGTACTGTGATCCCACGGGGGTTTTTAAGTGGTCCTAAGGGAGAAGAGTGCCAGGGGGTGAGAGCTGGTTGGTTTCCTTCAGAATGTTGGTAGAGCTCTGATTAGGACCCATTTCTTACTCAGAGAGGAGGCGGAATAATACAGATAGATCTATCTGTATGTGTGGGTGGGGTACCAGATGGGAGAGAGAGCATAAGCATGTGAACATGCAAGAGAGAGAGAGAGAGAGAGAGAGAGAGAGAGAGAGAGAGAGAGAGGCCAAATCTACAGTCATTTTTAAGAATAACGTATTCAAACGTGTGCATTTGCACAAAAACCTCTTATAAACAGTGAGTTAGTTAAGAATCAACTGCCTGCTGGATGCCACAGACTAAAGGAAGTAAGACCAAAGCAGTTTTTGGCTTCCAGGGTTCCTGTACAGTGAGGGATATCACCAGTGACACCATAGCTATGGTTAAGTCTGTGAGGCAGGCTGATTGGTGCAATGAGAATGGAGATACAAGGCTTGAGTTTAGTCAGAGACCAGCACAGGTGCTAACACAGTCTAGGGGTCTTGAATGGGCTTATTTCCTCTGCCAGTTAAATAATTAAATGGCAGGAGGATTCTCAAGTAGCAGTAGAGAAATCACAAAGGCTGCAGGCAGGAATAGATAGAGTCAGCAGGTGAAGAAAGGCATTTATTGAGTGTGAGGACCACACACCGACACAGACATACAGAGAAAAAGTCCCTTTGCAACATAGAGGGGGTGGGGGCCTCAGAAAGCTGACAAATTCAGGCTCTTCTTGAGGACTGGGTTTGGTGGTGGTGGTGGTGGTGGTGGCGGTGGTATTTTTTTCTCTCGCTAATTTAGGGTTGGTCAGTTTGAAGGAAGATATGATATTGCTTGATCCACAACTGTTATATCATGTGTTTTTCATGTGTTTTCAAGTCAGAAGGGTAAGGAAGAAGCTGACCGTTTTTGAAAATTTGTCACCTTTATTACCTAGCCATGGTCCGTTTCTCCATCTAACTCCTAGTTTCTCGGTGTGTTAAGGACATTAGGTTTATTCTGAGAACGGAGGAGAGGTGATCTAGAAGGAGATACTGGGCATCTTTCCAGTCAGGCTCCATGGTATGTAGGGGCAAACCCGGCTACCCACAGCAAGCGGCATGAATCTCTTCACTCACAGTGGCTCTCGGCCTCTGGAGTCTATCTTGGTCCACACCCTCTTCAGAGCTGTCCAAAGTTGTGGCCACTGTGAGTGGTGGGTAAGAGCAGCCAAGAGGCAAACAACTTGGCCAAATCTGTTCAACTTCTTCAGAGAACCAGCTACTGTAAGTCTTAAACCTACTCCACACATTCTTCTTCCTTAGTTCGTCTCCTTTGAGCCAGCTGTCACGAACATCTTGGGAAATCTGCAATGTGGTGCGAAGGGGCTGTCAATGCAGAGGCAGCAGAGAGTCCCCACTGTTCGTCGTCACATGCTCCTTCTAGCCCACTGTCCCGTGGCAGACAAGACAGAGGCCTACAGGACACTTGCAGGTGAATGAGAAGGCTCTGGGGTAAAGGTCAGCGCTCCAGCCCCATAACAGAGGAGCCGGGAGACACAGTTCTTTGCAAGAGCATCTCTTGCTTCAAGCAAGCTTTAATTCCCCCCAAATAAAAGAAATTATCTTTACCTGAAAAATGCAAACAGGTGAACAAATGCGGCTCCCAGGTGATTGACATCTCTCCTCCATGCTGAGTCTGCCCTCTATTCCCAGCCACAGGGTTGGAGAGGCACAGATTAAAGGCCTGGCTGACAAAGGCCATGGGATTAGGTAGTTCCTCAGAAATCCTTCTTTGAGCACTTAAAAGCCAATCTGGTTTTATTTCCCAATAATGAGGCTTAACTGCAATTCAGAGGTAAAGGCGGCAACCCACAGACTTCCGCTGAGAGCTCCCTTCACATCTGGGGCTGGCGACTGCTGCGCACACGGGGGAAGCCCGCATCAGGAGGGAGGGTGCCTAGGAAGCAAGGCACATATGCTTCATTGCATGACGGAGCCAGCCCCGCATGGATAAGCGTGGTATGTTTGCCCTCCCAGCTGCTGTGACCACCCTTCAAGTAGAGCCCACCCTGACAGCAATCAAAGTAGCAGGCCCCAAAAGAGGGGTTGAAATGGAAAAAGACATCCCCTCTAGCATGCAGAAGAGAAACCCAAGAGGCCACTTGCAACTGATGTCGTCACAAAAACATCTGTAAAATCCTTAGCGTAAAGGAGGATATTTGTTTAGAGCTTGAATCTGAAACACCTCAGCGGGCTAGCACTTTGAGTACGGTGGCACTGGTTTGGGAGATTGTATAACCTCTGGCTGGTAGAAACAGGTCACTCACTGAGGGTAGTGGGAGGGAGGGTGTTGGAGAAGCTAGATTAATCAGTAAAATGCTTCCTTAAAAGCATGTGGACCTAAGTTCATATCCCTAGAACCCACATAAAACCCTAGGTGTGGTAGTTGGTACCTTTAATCCTAATGCTGGGGGGGGGCGGGGGGAGGGAATCCCTGAGGCTAACTGGTCAGTCAGTACGCCTGACTCTGTAAACCGGGAACAAAGCGAGAGACCCTGTCTTTAAAAAAATGGGTAGATATCTCCTTAGGAATGACTGCTGGCCTATACAAGACTTCATGGCATCTGTGGTCCTGAGCTCAACTCAGACTCTAGGGTGCTTCCCTCACATCCCCAGGCCACTAGTGACTCAGTTGGTCTGGATCATCTGTTTCTGGAAGCTTCTCTATATCACTGAGGACGGTGGGTTGGAATTACACCCAGAAAAAGAGAACTAGTCTTTCTGGGTTACTTTTTCATCGCTGGAGGCAAGAGTCTATATGGTTGGTTTTTCAGCTTGGGTTGATTCCTACTGGGAGCTTCTACAACACCCTTGCTGAGCCTGGCCTGGTCTTTTCAGATGAAAGGCTTTGGTGGTACAGTTTGGAAGATGTTTTTAGTGTTCCACAGGTGATTTTCATATGCAGCTTGAGCTGAGAAGCAGTGATTTACACCCCCTACCCCACACCCCCTGCTCTAAATCTGTTAGGGTGCAGGGTTGGATCTTCCTGTTCATCTGCTCTCTGGCTTCAGAGATTAAAACAAGCAATAAATTTATAGTATGAATCTCTGCCAGGAGAGACAGAAAAGTGGGAGGGGTAAGAGAGAGAGAAAGCCCTGTTCCCGCAGGCTTTACCCACCTCTAGAAAAACCCACTGAAAAAGGAGCTGGGTCTCCTGTAGGGAATTCCTTTCATCTTGGGAACATCCCGGGTTTTTGAGAGGCCCTATAACCTCACACATTCATTTTCACCTGCAAACCCTTTGAAAATCAATGTCCTTGGAGATGGGGAAAAGCCAGTCTTGACCCCCCGGTGGCCTGGAAGATGCTTCTCAATTCACCATGTCTAGGTGTGAGCCATAGGTGCTGGGGCATCACTCCTCCAGTCTCTGGCACATGTAATGCTTCACTCACCCACTACCCAACACTGTTAGTCTCAGCCTCAAGTAGGGGTGCACCACTGCTGGTAAGGCAGTTCTTGCCCTGAATGCAGTTACTAAGTCTGCAGGAAGGTCTGAAGACTAGCTGGAGTAGGTGGCGGTGAGAGAGATCCTGACTTAAATGACAGAAGATGCTCAGTGGGAAGCCTTCCCACTTAAGTAATGGAATAAATCAAATCAGTTAAAACTCACATGGAAGTTCATTAAACCTGCGTGGATTCTTAGGCAAATGCCACCAACATTTGAGATACCTTCTTTCCCTTGGACACCCTCTTCCAGCCCTGGACCACACCTCTGTCTCTTTGCCAGGACAATTTCTCACAATATGATCATATTGAGTGCTGGATAGAGAAACTTGGCTCTGGCTGGTTTTTGAAAGTTCCCCCACCCCCAAATATCTAAAAAGAATCTAATTTATTTGCCCCCCCCTTTTTTTCTAGGTGAGCTCTTGGGAAACCTCATCCGAGGTTCTGTAAGCTGCTCATGCTGTGGAACCTGGAACCCCGAATCCATCTTCTAACACGACTGGCCACAGGTCACAGCAATTATGGGTAAATGACAGTTTTCATGTCTGCCACTTCTGCTTAAATTGTACACAGTCTAAAATGACAGCAAGGTGTTGCTTTTGTCCCTTGGGTGGGGACCCACATTAGGAGGGCACAAGTTGCTACTGAGAAGGGAGTGCTGCCCTGACATCGGATATGTCTATTGTCTGAATTCTGTCGGAGGGTTTGGGCTGCTTTGGGCTGGTGCTTTGTGTGAGTGTGAGTGAGAAAGAAAACTTTCTAGGAAAGGACCCCACTTTAGAATTTAAGCACTGGCTGCATAGGACAGATGATGATGACACATACTTACAATCCCTGAGCTGGAGGTTGGGGATGCTAAGGCAGGAAGATTATGAATTGAAGTCTAGACTGGGTTATAGCAAGACCTTGTCTTAAAACAAAATAATTAAAAGAAGGCACCATATTAGTGTGTTGACGCTGCCATAACTGTCACACTGGTGGTATAAACAACAGAAACCTACTGTCTTGAATTCCAGAAGTTCGAGATCAAGTTATCCGTGTCACCAGAGCTGTTAGAGTCTAAGCCTGGGTTATGATTGGCTTTACAAGCTAAGCCTGGCTACCCGTTCTCAATACGTCAACTTAGCAAACAACACTGCAAAGCAGAGTAAGGAGATTTATTCAATGCAGCCACACTTGGAAGAAGAACAAATAAAGGGGTCTAGTGAGCTTTAAGTTCATCTTCTGGGTTCTAACACGAGGTTTAGATTTAAATAGAGGGCAAGAAGTGTGCAGAAATGAGCAAGCAGTCCTGGTCAAGGTGTGGCCCTGTTCAGCACCAGTCTCACTGCCTCTGCTCTAACTCTCCTGCAAGGTGTTCTGACAAGCTGTCAGAACTTTGTGGCATCTTTCTGGGAGACAGGTTCTCTCTCTAGCACCAGGCTTTAGCCTTTGTCTTCTCTCAGAGGGAGATTCAATTCCTTGGAGTCCATTGCTTTAATAGTCTGATATCCAACGTGAGGGGCGCAAATCTGTCTCCTTAGAGGAGCTTAATTCTTGCCAAGATATTTACACAAGCAGGCTTGCTTCATGTGAGGGAAAGATCTGTTCCTGGTCTCCTCCCTGGCTCTCTCCCTCCCTGTGTTCTTGTTCCCCTTCACACCCTCTTCCCTGTAAAGTCTCTATGTCCAGATCTCCTTTTTTATAAAGTCACCACTCAAAGGTCCAGCAGAGTAATTATGTTTCACTTTGACTGTGTCGGTGAAGTCCCTGTCTGCAGATGCCAGCACATAAAGGTGCTGCCTGAGAGTTGGGAAGATGCATGTGTCTTCTGAGGAGGCTCATTTCAACTCATGGCAGATTACATCTAAAGTAAATCTCATAAAAACTAAGTTTTATGGCTAATTTCTAGTGTGAACTTGACATCGCCTTCCCTTCATTAGTTTACTTGATTCCCACAATCCTCTGAGATCACTTCCATCAGTATGCAGTGGCAAAGGTCACGTGTCAAGGAGGAGAGCCTCATTTGGGAAGAGCCCAGTCGGAACGTAAGAGCACATGGATTAATTTCTGGAGATCTTACCAGCAGTATTCTGCATATCCTCTGCTCTATAAGACCCAGTTGTAGATATTTTGAGGTTTGTGACAGCTATCAGACTTTCTACTCTGGGGGACTTAACTACAGAGGTCCGGATGCTGTGAAACCTGTTGCATGCTTTCTTCAAGGGTGTGTGTCCCGTGGGCTGTCACAGCCTGAGTATGACCAAAGCAGCCTGGGAAATGGGAGACTTCTTCGAGGGCTGGGTTTTGCCCTGAGGACTCCAAGACAGCCTTCCAAACCTTCCCTCCAATGCAGGGCAGTCTAGGGTGAGTCTCTTATCTCCTCTCCTCTCCTCCTCCTGTAGCCGCCTGTGTCTTCTTGTCTGCATCTCACCTTGACCCTGGCCATTCCATTTCTGATGCTTTCTGTAAATATTAGCGTTTTGAATCCAAGGACCAGTTTGCTTTGTGGTGTGTGTGTCAAATCTCCATAATTAACAGGTTTTGTTGTCTGTTTTTTAAAATAGGTTATTTTATTTATTCACATTTTAAATGTTATCCCCCTTCCCAGTTTCCCCTCCACAACACTCCTCCATCCCCCCTCCCCCTGCTTCTATGAGGGTGCTCCCCCACCTACCCACCCACCCCCCACCTCACCACCCTAGCATTCCCCTACACTGGGATGTTGACTGCACCTCCAACTCCTCCCAGGCATTTTTCCTCCATGTTAAAAAATAAGGGCAGCGGATGCCTTTGCAGCTCAAGAGGCCACCTCAGGTTTGTTTAAAGATGGCACAAAGCTGATGGAAACTGGCTCCCTGACCAGTGTGCACATATGTGGGCTGCTTTGATGTGACTGACGGGATTGTGTTTGCTGATAGGGCCTGCTAATAATCCAACTAGGTGATGTCATTCTTGGCAGGGCCCAGAAAGAAAAACAGGGGCCAGCAGCTCCCCTTGGCTGCCCTGGCCCCCTTAAGGGGATCTTTAACTTTGCTTTTGCCAAGCAGATGAAAATTGGAAAGTTCTGTGAACCCAGCTGAGTTTTCTTGCCTCCCGGGGATGAAAGTTTTTTGTCAAAAAACCTGGGCCACTAGGCTGGTTTCCATAAATCCCGTGGAAAGCTTTGTACTATCTTTGGAAATACTCCTGGGAGTGGAGACTTCTCACAGAGCTAGGCGATAACTAATTCCTGAAGACACAGTCTTTTGTTCTAGAATCGATCTGCCCTATAGGGAAGAGATGGAAGCTCCTGACCCGAGGAGCTTAATTAAATGTTCAAGGGTGGGGTAGGAGGACACACTGGGAGGACAGCAGGGATCCAGCTCTCCATCTCTTGGATGGAGATAAGAGCCAAGAAACTCCAAATTTCAAGGCTAGCATGGGCTAAAGGAGACCTTGTTTACAAATAAACAAGCAAGCAAACAAGCAAATAAATAATGAATCCTTAGTCTCTAATAAAATGCTTTCTCTTTCTTCCATTTAGTTCTCTCCATTTTTTCAGCCCAAGGACAAAGGGAATCCCCCTTTCCCTTTTCCAAGTAGGGAGACTGATTGCAATGCCAACCACCGCAACTCTACTCTGTTCCTGGAAGCATACTGTGGCCAGCTCTTTGCCCAGAGTTGACCCACTACCTCCTCTGTGACCACACTATGGCTTCTCAGGTTCCATAGGCAGATACTGTTCATGTTATGAGACCCGCACAGATCCTGATCTGTGTTTGTTAGGGAAGTCTATGAAATATTCACTGCCTCAAGGAAAACCATTCACCATAAAATCAAAGTCTCCTGTCTCTACAGGACCATGGAGGCCGAGGTCCCTGATCTGCATAGCCCATGTTGTAAAACTCTTGTCAACAGGGTGGTCATTTTTACATTGGCATATGAAGATGTACTTCTGGCCAAATTGCCTGCCTATAATGAGAAGAGCACATTCCTTTTTTAGAATCATTGAGAACCGGGCACTTTTATAGGGCTAGGGAGATGCGAGTGGTTATTCAGGAGAAATTCTACAAATAAATATATTCGGTGATTTATAGAATAGATCCCAGGTAGCAGGCTTGGAAGGGTAGCAACTGTTGGTAAAGCAGATGATATTTTTCCAATTGGCTTTTTATGATAATCAGGGCTCAGTTGCCATGGAAAAAATCCATCAGTGTGCTGAGTTGAGAACACTTGGGAGGAAGGCTGATGGTGATTTCCAGTCCTACATCAGAGGGCTACATCCGCCTGTTCCTCCCTCACATACTCATCAATGGTTGCTCTGTGCCTCCAGGCATTCAGGGAGCAAGGGGCTGCAGTGGTGGCCTGGCAGAACTAGCTCTGGGCGTCAGGAGTAAGCAATGAGATAACAGTAGTTAAATTAAGGGCTGTGTCCAACGGTGACCAATACTATAGACGATACTAGGCGGGAAGGAGGATAGGGAGAGCAGTGTGCAATGAATACACATTTTAGGCTACACTGAAAAGGCAGCATTCAGGTAAGAGTCTGGGGGAAGGAAGGGAGACTGTCACTAGGATATAAGGTGCAGCAGTGAAGACAAAGGCCACTATGACTGTGGCGAATGAGATTAATATCAAGGAGAGGTCAGAGGACGCTGGACAGCATGTCGGATGGGCCTGAGGGCCAGCCACCATCTCTTCCCAGACTTTCCACAGCTGGCCCTTCTCCTGACACACACATTTCCCAACATTCTGCCGTGCACACTCAGCTCATAAACTGTTGTTGGCCTTCCTGGCTACCACCAGAAGTCCCTTTCTGGTGCCTACTCTGAGTTCTGGAAGTGCGTTGAAGGGAACTTTTATGAGTCAGCATGACTGGGCTAAGGGACACCCAGGTCATGAGGAAAACATTTCCTGGTGTCCCCAAGGCATTCCTGGAAGAAATTAGCATTTGAGTCACAGACTGAGTAAGGTTGGTCCACTGTTACTAGGGTCAGCATTCACCCCTCAAACAACTAAGGACTTGAATATCATAAAAAGCAGAACAGGGTAAACACATTCACTTCCTGATACTTTTTCCAGCCCTGCAACAGAGGTTGTGGGCTTTGGTTGTAAGGGTTCACAATTCGCCGAAGAATGATACCCCAGACACATAGCATGCAGAAGCAAAGGCAGTTTTATTCTGTAGAAGTCCAGCATGATGGGATCTACCATCAACCAAGATGGAAGCCCCCAGTGAGCTCACAGGCCAGGTTTAAAGCATGTTAGGGGAGGGGTAGGTGACTTCTATCTTAATCTGTTAGCTCTATCTCTAAGGCCATTCCAGAATGATTGCTGGGGGTGTGGTAGGGGGTGGGAGGCTGGAAACTGTTGCTGGAGAAGTCTGAAAACTGTTGCCCTTGCCTCAGGCCAGGTGGCAGGGTAGCTTCTGATGGCAGGACAGTTTCTGACTGGCTACCTGAGGCCTGTTTTTTGTTTTGTTTTGTTTTGTTTTTCCCAGTAACTGGCTTGCCTGGACCTGCCCACCTGAACTGCCAATTTGAAGCCTGTCATGGAGTCAGCCTAGCCTGTCTCACTTTTGGACACTGAGGGTTTTCCTGGTCCTTCTGCTTGTAGATAGCTCGTCATGGAACATCTCAGTTGATTCTGCTTCTCTAGTAAACCTCAATATGGTGGCCATGCAGAATCAATCACCTATTTCTGTTTCCCTTAACTTCTCATCAAGATCCTCACTGTCAGACAAAAGCCAGATGTTTGTTTGTTTGTTTGTTTGTTTCCTTTAGGTCGGGCACTCTGCATACACAAGGAGAATGCTTGCTACATAGAAACCCCAACTCTACCAGAGAGCTTAGAGAACTGTGTGTTTGTCCTTTTGTCTGAACCTAAAGAGAACATGGTGTGGGCTCTGTTAATCTTGTCCATTAATCAATATTCTTTCAAGTACAATGATTTCATTTTGGAACTATTCAAGCCCAAATCCAAGGATTATAGAATTTCAAAGCTACATTTGCCCTGACATATTTAGTCTGTAGTAGGAAAATAGTGCACCTTTGAAAATACTTCTCAATTTTTATCTTTGATTGGAATACAAATAAAATTTTTAAAAAATCTTTCAAATCATAAAGAAATAGCAGTCTGAGATACTTAGGTATGGATGTCTCAGTTTAGTGGGCAAGTGGGCGACACCTCCCAAAGGGACCTGACGCCACACCGTTGGGATCATAGGAGTACATGGTCTTTATCTCAGCCCTTCCTTTAGGCTTCTCCATTGTCTGCAGACAGAAAGGACCCAGCAAATGCTACGGTGACAATGTTATCATCCTGTCTCACAGTGGAAGGCTGCAAACCACACACATCATTTGCAGGGTACATAGACCTTGGCAGCAGGTTTGGTCCCGAAAAAAAAAATGCTTGCAATCAGTGCTCCCCAATCTGTCCTTAGCCATCAGAACTTGGGAATGTGTAAATAGTGTCAATCTTTCTTTTGCACTTTGTCAATCTGTCTGTCCCACTGACTCTGAGAAGATAAATGAGCCCTTGGGTTCCCATATGGTAGAGGCAGATGGTAGAAAGTACCTTAATACAGGTGACATTCAGCTATCGGCAAGATAAAGCATCCTGACTCAGAGCAGATGCCTGGGGAGCACGGTCTCCTGACAGCTGAAGACATCGCTTTGGAGCTGAGGCTATTTTTGACTGTGGTAGAGAAGTTGCCACATGCTCCTTCCCCAAGTCCTGTAATTTTAAGGTATATGAAAATGGCTTGGAGGTAGGGTAATAATGTCTGTGCACAGATTCAGCATTCTGAGAGAAGTACAGATAATTTCTAGCTACTAGACACTGAGGGAATACAGACACCATCGATTGAGGAGAGACAGAGTTCTGGAAAATGATCTAGGGTTTTTTTTTTTTTTTTTTTTTTTTTTTTGTCACAGAGAGGTGCAGACTTGAAAAAGGCAGTGCTAAAGTGAAGGCAACAGGAGACTGTATCTTCTCTCGGTGCTCTGAGCTTCCACCTCTCCCAGGAGCAGAGGTTGAGAAGAACGGAAGGTTTCATGTCAAGCTAGTGGGTTCAAGTCACATCTCACTCCCAGCTCCGAGGACAGCGTCTTACCTGTGTTCATGTCCTCTTTATGACCAACCAACCCCCTCTGGTCAGCTGAGACCCAGACCTCACCCTGATGTCCTTTGTGGGCTCTGCCAGCTACCTGCTACCCTTCTCCTGTATCTGTGCATTCAGGCCACGCATCAGCCAGGCCCCTGGGACTCTGAAATGTTCATCTATAAGCTTTACAACATCTACCTGCTAAAGATGGAGGGCTAGGAAGGCCTGAGTGGTTTTGGAAAAGTTAAGAGGAATGAGAAGGACAATATTGTATCTTTGGCATCTGACCATCCTAGTGTGTGTTTCTAGGGAACAGGAGCCTCTTCTTTACCTTGGTATCACCAGGTACAGAAATTTGGAAAAGAGATCCAGGCCCTTTTGGGAACTGAGCCAGGTGGCACACAGCTACATGTGCCTCCAGTTTATACAGGCTGCTTGGTCTTTCTCAGTATGTCACCCCATTTTAAGGATAGCCAATCTACATAGGCAGACAGCTGATATTACTTCACCCGCACTTAGAAATAGCACCCACTGACTTACTCAGAGACCACAACCAAACAAAAGCGATCCAGACTGACCCGAAGGCAAACAGACTCAGAAAAACTAATGGTACCTTCCTTAAATAGACTTTTTTTTTTTTGAAACCTCTTCACTTTATAAATAGTGTCTAATTTAACTCTATAAAAATAAATTGGCCAGATCATTTGTGTCGTCTTATGGGAAGATGAATTGCATAATGGGTCTAGCCAAATACTGTAGCCTAAATATTGACCCTATTAGAACTGTTGGGCTGAATTTTTCAGAACACGATTCATCACATTCCTCCCCTCCTGCCTCTCTCTCTCTGCAGGCAGCCTGCTTTTGTTTCTGTTCCCCCAGCCCCAGGTGGGAGCCCCAGAACAACCTAGCCCTCTGTGATATAGCGCTTTTCTGATTTATGAGAGGCATGAAAGATCACTGTACTCCATCTGAACGGGGGGGGGGGGGGGGGGGGGAGGTGTCCCTGTGTAAACCCTACAGAGACCACAGACAGCACTGGTAGGCTGCACCTGGGCTCCCTGGCCTTTGAAAGAGCCACATAGGGCACAAGCAGCAGCCAGGGCATACCTTGAACTCTGCCAGCTTGTTTTTCCAAGACATTTTTATCCATTAGGGAGATTTTCTAGGATCTGTGTAGAGGTTCTCTCAGTAAACATTTGTTTAGCCTTTGTGTGGTAAATATTGCCAAATTACTTAGAATAAGGCTTGGGGACAGAAATAGAAAAAGCTCACAGGACAAGGCAGTGAGGTGACTGTCACAGCCAGGTTCGGCTGGAGTTGTCACAGCTCATTAAGAAGTAGATGCACTTAGATGCACTGCTCATCCCCCCCCCCCCCCCCCCGAAGGAGCATGGCTGGAATTGTGACAAGAAAGGCCTCAAAAGGAACCCAGAGTGTACGCACGCCTACCGTGCTCTTCTTAGGATCATATGGTTTATCTTCGCTGGTGAGATCTACCCTGTGGAGAGTTTGGGAGAGAGGGAATATTCCTTTGCTGTCTTGCTATCTCCCTGCTGAGAGAAGAGTCCGGAGAAGGTGACAGAACCACCTAGGCTGGTGCTGAGAGCTCTTATAGGGAAGAACACTCACATCTCACACCCTCTAGAGCTTACCAAGGCTTCCTGGTGACAGGCAAGGGAATACCCCTGGGCTTTTCCAAGGGACAGTCTGTGTGAGTGAGCTGATCTTCCAGGACAGAAGCCAAGTAGGATGGAGAGGACTGTTTTTTTTGGAAAAGGGCTGGAGGACTAAGCTGGTCCACAGCATAACTTCTGCTACCTGATTGATTCTCTTTCTTTAATGTTCTTCTGCACTATAATGATCTTCCTTACCTCGTTGGAACTTTAGTACACATTTGCCTGGTATAGCATCTTTAGTGAGGGGTAGGGATGGTGAGGAAAAGAGGCTGTGTGCTCAGAGTTTGAAAAGGTGGTAATAAGCCAGCTACAGGAGCTGAGACGTTAGCCTGCTCAGCCAACAGACGGCAGACTGGGTCAGGGTTTGAGCCATATCAGCCTTAAAACTCAAAGATTTTATTTGAACATCAAGGGGTGCCACCAGAAGACTGGAAGACTTTCAGAAGACAAACGTTTTAGTTGCAGCATTAGTATACATCTTGGAGATGACAGACAACCCATTTCTGAATTCCCAGGTTCTTGGCAAAGGGATAAAAAAAAACTTCCTCGAATATCTTAGTGCCTCATGAGATGCATGTAGCCTTGGGGAAGTCCTCAGGAACAGTCAGACCATCCCATCCCATCCCAAGTCCATTGGAAGCTATTGCTACCCACCTTTTTGTTCGCCATCCAACCCCTCATCACCATCATCTCCCCCTCAAACCACTGTGGCCAAATATGGCTCCAGAACATGCTAAGAGGAACTACCCCAGAGCTGACGTCAGCAGCATACTGTGCACCCCAGAGAATGACTGTTCTGTGGCATTCTGAAGCTTCAACCCATTCTTGTTCTGCTGTACAGACAGAGCATATAAATAAACCAAGGATAGAGGCTTGCAGTCACGGTCATAAGCTTTCTGAGGAAGCTCTTGACAACGCAGTACATCCTATGTTCTTCCAGTTCCTTCTTTCGAGCAGACAGAAAAGCCCAGCTCCTGGAATGCTTCTCTTTGTTCACTGATACACGAACTGGGCATTGCAGAGACTCAGTTGCAAAAAGTGATGGGCAGACTGGTTGAAGCGGGCAGACTACTCCTCGATCCTCTGATCTATTGACTCTTCTCGGTTAGGTTCAGTTAGCAAAGGGGAACACTTCAAACTATTACTGTTATCTTTCTGATAGTCACCATAGCCACCTGTCTGCTGGGCTGTATTCTCTCTGAAGGTTTGAAATATTTGAAAACAGTCTTCTGTTGCATGTCAAATGGTCTCTCTTGGGGTGGATCAACAAGCAATCTAAGCATTGTATGGTTTTGAGGACAGTACATAAGGAGGGTGACAAAGGACTATTTGGTACCCTAGTAAGAGCATGGCTAGGACTCTATCGGTGAAATTGTTAATTCCAAATCCCAGGCAGCCACTATGCCAGACCAAAGTCCTGAACTAGGCCTCAAAAAACCAGGCTAAAGGTAAAAGTGCCATCACTCTTGCTAGCCATTCACCATCAAGCTGAAACTCAATCACTTACATAATCATCTAAAAACCAAGATTAGAGAGGGAACAGCCAAAGCTCTCAAACAGGCTCCAATGCCTCATGAAGCTTCCGTCCAGTCCCACTCTCCATCTTTAGCTCTTCCTGGTTTGTTTTGTTTTCCCAAGCCTTTTATTTTTCTCTCTAGAAAACCAACTTCCTCCGTTCTATTTTATGGAAAGAAGGGCTGCCAGATTTTAGGATTGAAAATCAAACCAATTAACATGTGAGAGAGAGGGGCTGGAGAGATGGCTCAACCGTTAAGAGCACTTCCAGAGGTTCTGAGTTCAATTCCCAGCAACCACATGGTGGCTCACAAGCATCTGTAATGGGATCTGATGCCCTCTTCTGATGCATTTGAAGACAGCGACAGTGCACTCACAGACATAAGATAAATAAATCCAAAAAACAACAACAACAACAAAAAAACAAGCAAAAAAAAAAAAAAAAAAAAAAAAAAAAACAAGAAGTGAGAGAATGCAGAGAAGGAGAAAGAAAAAAGGAAACAAAAGCAGGGAAGAAGAAAGGGAGGAAGGAAGGAAGGAAGGAAGGAAGGAAGGAAGGAAGGAAGGAAGGAACAAATGAAGGAAGGAGGAGAAAGTTTTACACCTCAGCTATCAGGACCTGTTTCTTAGTCTCTATCACAGTCTTCCTGGAGGTAGAGATGGTTAGAAACCACAGGGTTAGTAACCGTCTGCAGTTGTTTTCTGCTCTGTTGGCATCAGTGAGGAAGATGGTGGCCACTAGGAGCTCTTCATGTTCCACACGTCACTGTGCTTTCCCACAAGGCAGACAAGTGCATGGATACCATGTCCATCATCTAGAGAGATGGACTGAGTGATGTCAGCTCCCATCTGGAGAGGAGTCTGCTCTAGTTTTCATGGTCACAGAAGGACAGACTTGCCTCTGAGGAGCTCTGGGGTATTCCTAAAGTGGTGTTTGCCAAACCTGCCAGGTGAAAGCACCTCTAAAGTAGAGAAAAGCACTGCCTGCCTTCTGCCTTCTCTCCAGCTCCAAAGAGTGCCATTCTTTAGAGAAACAGGAGGTTTCTCCAAAGTGTTTATCTCACTTGATGGACCCCCAGATTGACACTTTTTGTGAATTTGTTTTCTCTAAAGTTTTTTGTAGGAGTCACTTGAAGTAACTTTAGATGACTTTAGAATGACTCCAGGTCACAATGCAAGAGATCAACAAATCATGGGGACTTCAGAATTAACAGATAAATCTATACCACAGCTTCTGCATCTATGGCTTAGGGAACATATTGGAAGAGGAAGTAGAAAGATTGTAAGAGTCAGAACACCAGGAAGTGTTCTGTGAAAGAGTTTCTCCTAAAATGGCTGCATAAACAGGATGAGATGAACAGGAATGTTAACACAGAAAGGGGAAAGTTCTGCAGGGTCCCATTGCCAGACAAGAAACACTGGCAGCGGAATGACTGCTGAGAGAAGGAGACTTACCCTCTGGCAGTAATGAGTCCAGGGCAAAGTGGTCTGCCCATAAAAAGCACAAAAGTGCTTAGCAGATTGTATTTCTATACATCTGTGCACACACATATGTAACAGGCCCCAGGTCTTAGTAGACCCTGAGTCCTCAGCACAACTGACTCCATAATGGAAGTGCCATTCTGGTCATAGAATAGCAAGTAGACTACATAGTAAAGTAGACTACACCACCTGTCAAAACTAAAACACAGGCTGAATCCATCAAAGTCCATTGTCTCAATATTTCATCTTAGTTAGAGTTTAAACTGCTGTGAAGACACACTATGAGCAAGAATTCTTGTAAGGAACAACAATTGAATTGGGGATAGCTTACAGGTTCAGAGGTTCAGTCCATTATCATCATGGCAGGAAGCATGGCAGTGTCTAGGTAGACATGATGCCAGAGAAAGAGCTGAGAGTTCTACATCTTTTTCTGAAGTCAAACAGGAGAAGACTAGCTTCCAAGTAACCAGGACAAGGGTCTTAAAACCCACACCCATAGTGACACATTTTGTCCAACAAGGCCACACCTTCAAATAGTGCCACTTCTTGGGCCAAGCATATTCAAACCACCACATCCCTCCAGTTCTGGGAAAGTCATTATATGTTCTAACTTTGCTTTTTGGCTTCTGTAGCTCCACTTCGGGCTTCTTGTTAACTGAAGTATATCAAACCAGAACATGGGTTTTGTGTTTGAAAGCTCACCCCAAGGAAGGCTCAAGGCTACAGTGGGATCCCAAACACCCAGTGTAGTCAGGGGCCACTAGGAAAGATTTTCTGTTGGATTAAACCCAGGTCTGAGCAGTCTTCTCTGGTGAATATTCCACAACACACACACACACACACACACACACACACACACACACACACACACACACCAATAATATTCAAAGAATAAGAAGCTATAACTTAAGAGTTGGATTGAATGAGAAGGATTCAAAGGGAGGTAGCCGAGATGGGCTGGACAGAGAAAAGGGAGAGAAGAAATGGATATAATTTTATTTTTATTAAAAACAAAATAAAGTAGTCCTAGGAAAGAAGCTGCCCATTAAAAAAATAATTACATGATGAGAAGCTGGGGTAGAGGTAGGGGTGGGGGAGGTGGCTTCATTGGGAAAGCATATGCCTTACAAGTGGGGAAACAAGTTCTATACTCAGAACCCATACTAAAAATGCCAGGCATGAAGAGCCATGGTAGCACATACCTTTAATCCCAGCATTTGGAAGGCAGAAAAGCAAGCAGATCTCTATGGATTCAAGGCCAGTCTGTTCTACATAGCAAGTTCCAGGACATAGACAGAGCTATGTAAGGAGACCCTGTCTCAAAATAACAACAACAAAAAAGTTTTTGGCATAATATGGTGATACATTTATAATTTCTGGAAAGACACAGTAGAGTCAGTCGGTCTAACCTGTTCATTTCCAGACTAGTAAGAGACCTTGTCTTAAAGGAGACAAATGACATCCCTGAGATTATTTCCCTATTTACTTACCTAAACACACACAGACACACATACACACATACAGAGACACACATACCACTCAAAATAATAATTATAATAATAACAATTCATCACAATACAAGAAGGGTAGAGGCAGGAAAACCAGGAGTTCAAAGCTAGCTCTTGTGAAGTAGAAACTCAAGGGTTCTTTGTAAAGTCAGTAGGATGGCATTTTCCTGGGGCAAACACATGAACAAATGTCTAGCTGAAGCAGACATGGAAGAAAGGATGCTCTACTAAAGCAAGCAAGTGAAAGGACATGTGATGAGAGACTCTTCACTAACAACACACATGTATTGGTCCGCCTTACATTGCATAGCTGACTGAATTTGTTGGGACTCCATAGACAGAAACACACCAAAAACCTTCTGGTGGTGTTCTGCAGTTTCTTGCAGCTTCTGGGAACTTGGGCCGACTAGTAGAATGATGTCAACTGAGACAGATGCACGTGCTGAGGAAAGACCAGTGGAGGATATGTGATGTTTGGAGGGTATAAATAGGACTCAATGCGTAGTGACAGAGGCTGAGCTAGGGTTGCTCATAGAGGTAACTGAGCAACATTTTGTGGGTCTCGAGTCTTCACTGATCTTTGTTCCTCTGAGAGAGGCACAGCAGAGAACTTCTCCTAGTGTCCCTCCTGGTCCCTCCTGCTGGCTTGAGTTGAGCCTGGCTGTCTCTGCTAGGTACTGCCACCACTGCTAATATGTGTTTGCTATCCTGATTCTACTGAACTGGACTACTGATATATCTTTTCTACTACCTCTGGTTGGTGGTAGGCTACAAGGGAGGTTAAAACATTTAAGAACCATCATTAAAGATAGGTTTTGAAAAAATTAAAGTTACACTCCTGCCACATAAAGACTTGTCTCAAAAAACAAAAACAAAAACAAAACTGCATGATAGAAACTTAGAAGAGCCGGGTCTCCTTGGAAAGTTCCAGAACAACTGGATCAGACATAGCCTAGAGACCTCCAGTCTAACAGGCCCTGGCTCCAGTCAACTTGTTATGACATGGGGTACACAAAAGATTGTATCAAACGGGTTGTCAGATGTACATGGTAGGTGATATTGTCTTACTGTAGTAGGTGATACTATCTCAGCCACATTTGCAGTTACAACACAAACCCTCCCACCCCAGACATGAAGCAACATTAAGCTTTTCTCGCCCTTGACATCTGTGTCAATAATCTCTGGATCTTTCTGCTCTCTTCAGCCATGATCACTGACTGTCCTTAAAACTGGAGAAGCCTTCCTGCCTGTTCCTCTGTCTCCAGGGTAGTCACCGCACAGTGGTTCTCAACCTATGGGTTGTGACCTCTTTGGGGTCGGGTTACCTAAGTCCATCGGAAAACACAGGTATTTAGATTAGAATCCACGATAGTAGCAAAATCACAGTTATGAAGCAGCAGTGAAAATAAATTTTTATGGTAGGGGATCGGGTTGAGAACCACTGTTCTAGCAGAAACGTCCAGCTTTGAGTAGGATACAGCTGCAGTTTTTTAGCCTGCACTCTGGCTGTTTCTCTTAAGGACCACTGGGCTTTTCTTTGTCATCTTCTACTTTCTGGCCTCTTTTTCTTTTTATTGGTACAGGAGGTTGAACAGAAGATGCTCTTTTTTTCTGCTCTGGTCTCTTTCTTGCTTGTCCTTGAGAAAACAGAATAAGAGAAGTCAGCGCCCCAGGGCCTTTGCACTTGCCTCTTAGTAGAAATCCCACCCCCATATCTTGTGCTCTATTCCACAGAGTCTCTGATAACATGTCATCTTGTCATCAAAACCATTGATAACCTCCAATTACTCCCTACCCGCCCACTTGGCTTAGTTGTCTAGACACTATTGTCCATCACCACCTGACAAGTTGCATAGAGTCTTGATCATCTGAGTATCGTCAGCCTCTGTGTGTCATCCATTCTAGTATACCAATGTCTGGAACGAGTCCTGGTCCAGATCTAGCACTCACTAAATATTTATTGAATGGATAAATAAATTACGGAGTCCTAACGTTCTGTAGCTTCAGCTGCCTGGAGGACACAGCCAGGCTACAGGTGATGGGGGCAGGGGGAGGGGTGGGAATAAGGAGAGGCTATTGAGATGGTCCAGAGTTCTTGGGGAGCAAACAAATATGGAAAAAATATGATTCAAGAGTGAAATAAGAAGAAAATAATCAGAAAGACCACGAAAGGTTCTGGCTAGCACCCCTGTTGGTGCTGAACCAAGGCCAGGCCTGACTTGCTCTCTTCAGCTGCTGAAGTCTGGTTCTTGTCATCTGGCAACCTTGACATCTATTTTGATATCCATCTTATATGTCTCTTGGCATGCAGAGGACTCCTATCATTTACCAGATTTATAGAAATTAGGGAAAGCGGTGTGAAATGCCTCCTGCCGTATGGGAAAGGCAGAGGAACGGCTGACATTTGGCTTCTTGCCAATCTCACGAAAGTTTCGAGTTTCCTACTTCTGCCCTGTCTTGGGTGGAGCAGCCCCCTTATCAAACGTCTATTCTCCGAGTAGCCGTAAAGACATATTCAGGCATCTGGTGGGGTTTTAATATTCAAAGACTCATACTGTAATCGTGCATAAAACCCAGCATTTTGGCCCAGCTGTTGTAAGAACTGAGGTTTTCTTTGTCCTAAGCATGGTCTGTTTCTCTGCTTCTGCTTTATTTAGCTATTATGGGCTAGGGCTGATGTATGGGATGAGGTATGTGCCAAGCCAGCCAGGCTCCAGCCTAGGCATTAGGGGCACGGCAGTCTCTGCCACCACCACTCACACGTCATGTGACTTTGGGCAGCAGACTGCTTGCTGATTATGAGTATGGCCCACTGGGTCTTTTTTTTAAATTGAGAATTGAAAGAGCCTTTTCTCTGGATATACTTCTGCCTTGAGTTCTATTTTTGAGTCATCTTGGCTAGGGAAATCAGTCATTCCAAGCTGCATATTATGCATGGTTTAAGTTGGTGCTTGGACCTAATGCCAGCCTGGCAGGCATTTTGTGGAAACATACCTCAGTGTCATGTAGCTGTCCTGGAATACACAACTCAGTTTTTGGTGTCACTGAAGCTTTATTTCCAAATTATGTTATAAATAATGCTGTGAGGTCAACTTGACAGAAATACACATATGTCGGCTCTTTGCCAGAAGGTCTAGGCTAGAGGAGAGAAGTCCCGGTCCAGCCAGGTCTCTCTGGGGCTGAGCAAGATGATGAGTGTTGACAGCCCAAAAGAAACACACTGGGCCAGGAGTCTTGTTGAAGCAGGAACTCAACTTTATTGCTTCAATCTTTCGCTTATATAAACTCGGAGCATAGGGAGGGGGATTTTGGTGGAGTGAGATGACATAGGAGGCGAGGAAAGGTGACGGAGGGTATGGGGTGACTGACAGGGCCAATGGCAAAGCTCCACATTAGCAATGGTGGGGAAGAGGCGGGGCCAAACAGGTCTTGCTGAGTCACCTCAATACAGAAGTGATTAAGACAAGTCTCAAAGCTGGAGCCAGGCTTAGGCTTTCCCACTAGGCCACAGAAACTCGAGCCAGGCTTGGGGTTGTCCAGAAGGCTCAAAGCAGGGCCGAAATGGGGCCCAACACACAAATCTCCCTCACCTTCAGCCCCAAGCAACAGCTTACATATTTGTTCATAGACGATGTTCTTAGTTCTCAGGAAATTTATACTTTAAAAAGAGATGATGATGGTGTGTGTGTGTGTGTGTGTGTGCAGGTGTGTATGTATGGGTATCTGGTGGGGGCATGTATATGCCATGGTAGAAGTGTGGGGTCACAGGACAACCTCAGATACTGTTCCTTCCTCCCCCTCATTTACTAGTATGGAGCATCTTCGTTATTCTTGTTTGGCACTGTATAAGCCACGCTAGCTAGCCCACAAACTTCTGGAGATTCTGCTATCTCTGCTTCCCATCTCCCATCTCCCATCATCTCCCATCATCTCCCATCATCTCCCATCATCTCCCATCATCTCCCATCATCTCCCATCATCTCCCATCATCTCCCATCATCTCCCATCATCTCCCATCATCTCCCATCATCTCCCATCATCTCCCATCATCTCCCATCTCCCATCTCCCATCTCCCATCTCCCATCTCCCATCTCCCATCTCCTCCCATCATCTCCCATCATCTCCCATCATCTCCCATCATCTCCCATCATCTCCCATCATCTCCCATCATCTCCCATCAATCATCTCCCATCTCCCATCTCCCATCATCTCCCATCTCCCATCTCCCATCTCCCATCTCCCATCTCCCATCTCCCATCATCTCCCATCTCCCATCATCTCCCATCTCCCATCTCCCATCATCTCCCATCTCCCATCATCTCCCATCTCCCATCACCTCCCATCTCCCATCTGGGATTATAGATGTGTGCTATCTCTCCCAGCTTTACAAATTCTGGGGACTCCAACTCGGGTCTTGATGCTTGTACATCTAACACTTTATCCACCAAGTCATCTCTGGAACCCAGAAGACATTTTTCTAACAGTGTATTGAGTATGTAGGATGCACAAAGCATGCAACGTTTTGGTTCATGTTGTGAGCATCCACATTGATACAGTGTCATGTGAAAACCTCTGTGGACCACCGATCAACTCTGCCGATGGTAACTGCACACATGCTTCTCATTCACTTGCTTAGCTTTCCTCGTGTGGTGTTTACATTTGTTTACTATCTGGTGGATGCTTCCAGAGTTCTTCTGTTTGCAGTGTTAACTGTGTACAGAAGGAAAATGTCCTTGTTAACATATAATGCCAGCCTGTAATTTTTCCAGAAAAGAATTGTGTTAATGTTCAGATGAGTGTTACAGCTAATTAGGAACATACTCTCCTCACCAAAGTGAATTGACTGGGGTTTGCAGTAGGTAATCGATTATGAAGTGTAGTGAAGTCTTGCTTTCTCAGTATAGATGATATCAGGGGACGATAAGCGCTTTCTGTCTATGTATAGCAAATTACGCTCAGACTTCAGCTATGAAGGATTCCTCTTCACCACTTTTGATAGAAACATCCTACTGGGGTGCTTCATATTTCTTGTCATCCTCACTCCAGAGACTGAACTATTTCAATCTTCACAGTGACTCAGCCATTGCTGTGAGCGTGAATAATTCTACTCTGCTAAGGATACACAATGACATCAGAGCTTGTTGAGTTATGAGCTGTGCTGGGAAAATTGCTAGGTAAATGGTCTCAGGGTTTTAGATTTATTTAGCCTTTATGAGTATTTTGATTCCTCATTAAATGTCATGTTCATACGCCCTGCCTTCTCCGCAGCCTTATGTTCAGGGTGCAGTTTGGGGACATTTGCTGTGTGGGGCTTTCTTCCACATAAAGAGAACAGGGTTCCATCAGAGGCACAGTACTGAGGCCTTCCTAGTATGGGGTGCACCTAGAACTGGAAAAGGAAAACAGTAATGAGGTCCCAGTTAAATAAGACAACTCATTTGCTCTGATCTGAGACGACACTCATCATACTTAGAAAGGCTGCACTGTGTGTGCGTCAGAGAAAGTAGGATCCAAGAACAGTCTGTGTTAATTAAGAGTCTGTTGTTGTTTACTTCTGGCCCAGACCTGGGTGGGGCAGAGGGGTGGAGTCTTGGCTTTGATGGTTGTCTGTGTTTCTGTTTAGTATTGAATTTAACCATGAAAAGGGCTCATTTCACTACAACCAAGTAACTCTTTGCTCATCTTAAACTCAAAGATAACATGGCTTCATGTGATGCTAAACTCTCATTTCTGATCCTGCTAGCTGGCAGGTGAATCATCAGGACATTAACGATTCCCTGTCATCTCACCTTCCCGGGACTAGCAAGTAGTACTAGAGGCTTTTCCCAAATCGAGAAACTGTGCTAAGTCCTTCTTTTAAGATCTCAGTCTCCAGTCTCCCATCCCTGCCTCACATTCAACGTCTCAAGGAAGCACATGCATGTTTTCAAAACACATGCCCGAGAATTATCCAACTGGGGGACTTTTCTGCGTGAAATCCACCAGGTGCCTTGGTTTGCTCTTGAATAAAGATTCTACTACTGAGAAATTATGTGGACAATATGATATGCATTGATTGATTGACCGTGAGCATGCCATGGTGCATGTGTGGCATTCAGGGGACAAGTTTTGGAAATCCATTCTCTCTTTTTACCTGGAGCCCAAACTCAGGTAGTCAGGCTTGATGGGGAGCACCTTTAAGCAATAAGTCATCTCACTGGCCTTGTTCCTGGAGACTTTACAGGAAAAATTTGGCCTGAGCTATCTCAGCAAGCTAGGCTCAGCCACCCGTCCATCACACACCAGTTCAAGACTCAATAATAGTAAAATGAGCAAAGAAAGGAGATTTGGTCAATGTGGCTACATCAGAAAGAGGAACAAATAAAGGGGTCCCCTTAGAAATCCCCAGGTCCATCAGAAAGGTGCTGACATGAGGTTTAGTTTAAATAGAGGGAAAGAAGTGCACATAACTAAGCAGTCCTGGTTGAGGTGTGGTCCTGTCTATCAGTGACCTACCATGATCTAGTTTATAGACCAAGATGACCTAAGGTGTTAGAAGTGTGTGGAATCTCTTCCTAGGATGCAAATTCTGTCTCTGGTTGGCACCCAGATTGGGCCTTTCCCACCTCCGACCCCCATCCCCAATATGAGAGTACTAGAAATTTAAAAATTCAATGGGGTTCATTGTTTCAATAGATAGCACAAGGGCCTGTCTTTAAGGTTCTTTCTCTTGTGCCTGGATCCTCCAAGCAGTGGGTGTTGTGTTTTATAAAAAAGAAAAAGAAGCCAGGGACGTGTTTGGTGGAGGTGTGGTATGGTACAGGCGAAGGAGGTGCCTCTGTGAGCTCAAGCTGAGGCATCCCTTCCCCCTGAGGGACCAGTCACATGACTTATAGTATAGAATAGAGTTTATTCTGATCATGGGGAGGGGAGTTGAGGGGGTAATAGAGACAGAGAAAGGCAGAAAGAGAGAGAGAGAGAGAGAGAGAGAGAGAGAGAGAGAGAGAGAGAGAGTCAGAGTGTCGAGGAGTAGAGGCCAGCCATGAGCACGTGGAGATGGGAAGAGGAAAATGAGGAGAGAAGAGACAGAGAGGGAAGAGAGGAAGAGAGGAAGAGAGGAAGAGAAGAGAGTGAGGAGGGGGCAAGTACCCCTTTTATATCAAGTCAAGCATACCTGGCTGTTGCCAGGTAATTGTGGGGCGGAGCCTAGAAGAAATGCCAACAGTGGGTCCGGGATTGGTGTGACTAGCTGTCTGTTTAAAGGCTTCATTTCTTCTCTTTCCATGCCCCTTCCTGCTCCAGCCTCCTGCCCACTGCTCTCTGTTTTCCTGGACCAATGGTACTCATCACCATGGCACTTCATCTGCAAGCATTGTTCTGTCCTTTATTGTCCAGGTGACAGTCCCCTTCCAGGTAACAGTGAGGGCTTGGCTTCTCACACCCTGTACTCCTACAGGCTTGTGTGTATAGACATCGTTGCAGAGCTTGACTTAGGTG
Source organism: Arvicanthis niloticus (assembly GCF_011762505.2). NCBI lineage: Eukaryota > Metazoa > Chordata > Mammalia > Rodentia > Muridae > Arvicanthis > Arvicanthis niloticus. The sequence goes on from NC_133437.1 coordinate 21,912,972, forward strand.
GTAAGGATTGGCTGAGAGTCTACCATCTAACCAACTCCCAGTAAAGACCTGCATGGCTTTTGCTTGTAGTCCATCCCAGTGGGCAACTAAAAAATATTTCTTCAACGTTGTTGGTCTTGTCACCACTCTCAGGAGTATAAAGGAGACTAGTGTCTACCTCTGTGTGACAGCAATCTGTCTAGAATAAAAACATTTCTAAGTGAAGTATTAAGGTTTAAAGAAGCATAGTCTTTCAAAATGCCCCAAGAATGATAATGTAGTTCACTTGGGAAGGCTGATGACTTAATTAGTTACGGTCTTCAAGTGGGATTTTGCTTGTTTTCTAAGTTCCCCTGACTGAGAGTTTACATCATTCCTGAAACAAAACTTTCCAAAGGAAACATGGGATAAAACCGAAAAGAACAATGGATTCTGAGCCAAAGCCTTAGTTACTGTAGATCTTTTCCCTATAACTACAGTAACATCAGACTGTGAAAGAGGGGAGGAGAAGGTGTCAGACTGCCTATCTGAGATCGTCCTCTGGGTTTCTGTTTTGTAAATTTATACTTCAAAATAACCACACACCACAACTGGCAATACCTTTCCTTACAAACAAAGCAAGGACCATACGGTCATTTTCTGATGTGTGCTTGCAATATAATATCAAGCAATGGATGCTTTCTCTGCTGTTAGTCTACTGCAGGATATTCTGTGTGCACATTTCAATGAATGGCTACTGCCTTTTGAGGTTACTCTGAGGTGAATAAAAAGCACAGATACCCCCTTTGAAGTAAAATACCAATTCTGCAATAAGAACATAGAATCGTTCATTTTGACCCAATGTGAGGGACTATGTCTTAGGAATACAGATTCAGGTTTCCATCAGTGAATAGTTCTACTTTACAAGGATTATATAAACTTAGGGTCACAGTAAGGAAAAAAAAGGCATGAATGAGTGTTTTGAAAAAAATGCATGGGTGGGTAAACAAGCTCTAATAAGAAATCTATACATATGTCATCTGTAAACATTCCTAGTGTTAGGAATGGTGATGTTTGTTGGGACAACAAGGGTAGAGACAAATTCCAAGAACTGTATTGAAAAATCAAGAGGATGTTAGCTCAGATACAGAAGTTGGTAGCAAGTGGTAAAAGTGGTAACAGACAATCTGATATAAATGTTGGCTCTTGACCTGGAACAGACACCACGATCTTAGTTAGCCAACATCATATCTGTAAGATCATTCACACAGATGCAGCCTCTTCAGAGAACCTTAGTTCATACCACAGAGAGATGACCATGTAGAATGATTTGGATCAAATACAGTACCCCTTGGAGGGCTCGAGTCCAAAGCACTTGAACCAGAGAGCATTCTGAGATGAGAATACTCAATTTTGTGTCAAGCACTGAATTAGTGATATAGACTCATACACCTCATGTTGCAGGGTGTAAATATTGTCTGTGTTAAAATAGAGTTTTCAGATGGAATGGGTCTAGATGGAGCTTGGGAATTCAATTATTACATGTTCTCAGGAGAAGCGAGGCAGAAGCTGCGAGGAACATGATCTAGGAGAATAATAAATTAATGTTACTTAAAGTATGATCGCCAAATCCTCAGACACTGCCCCAATAATCCTACTGAATCTGAATTTCTGGGAGTTAAGAGTATCTATGATGTTTTAACAAATGCGACTTTTATACTTTCTGAAGACCAAGAAGCCCTGGTCCAGACATCAAGTTCCACAAAGGCCAGATGTGTTGAATTCTGGACACGTGTCTTTTCCCTAGCAATGTCAGCTCCCAGGCACTGTCAGGCCTTTGTCATTTTCAGGATGTGTCAACTCAATATCAAGGGGCCTAGTTCAACTTTTCTAACATAGACAGGCAGCTAACTAACCAGGTGCCCCAGTGAAAGACTGACACTCCCCCAACATACTATTAGGAGCAGACTGAATAAGGCCAGAGAGAAAATAATGAGCAGAAAAGAGCAGTGCTGATTTGAGCCAGATTGATGGCTAGCTAGTCTTATTGTAATATTCATGATGAGCAGAGTCTTTGTAATGGATTTAGCAGATGTGGACATCATCCTGCCAGACTCCCTCTGTCTAAATGGAAACTGCAATCACCCAATATGTTTCCTCATCCTCTGGCCTAAGATTGAGTTGTCACCCTCTCCCAGACACTCCTCCAGGCGCCCCAGATGGTACTGGCTGACACACTCCAAGGATGTCATTACGAACACGTGTAAGCCACATGAGGGGAATGACCTTCTGGAGACTAAATACATGGCACTACCCTCACCCCTGAGGGCCTTAAGATACTGCTAGGAGGAGCAGAGGTAAGGGGGTCTCAGGTGTTGGGAGGTCTTGGGAAATCAAGGATCCATTGGAAACTCTTAAGCAGAGGATGCTAGGCAGGCATTGGAAATTGTCTAACGAGTTAATATGACAGCAATATATGTTGGAGTTCTGGTGTTTTCTATCTCCTTTAATTCCAGTGCTGCTCAGCTGCCTAATTGAGGGAGGATCTCTTTGGAATCCAGGTAATGCCACTAATTTATCATTCTCTCAGAAAATTTAAATGATTCATTGTTATTTATTTTACAAACAGTATAATAGCTCTGGCGAGTTTATAATACAAAGGAACACGGTGACACGGAATTGACAGAGGTGTTGGATAATTAATGGTCTATGACATAATTGACTTCACAAACTAAAGAACCTCATTAATCAGAACTCTGCATCTGATTTTTGGGAGCTAGGACCACTAGAATTCAGATGTATAAGATCACCCGTCAGCACAGGGGCCTTGGTACAGCTTTTTAAATGATGCTTAGTTAAAACAAGCACCTTTTACTATTTCCCGACTAAAAGCACAAACCAAAACATTAAGACAAGGAAACCAAATGTCCACACGAGTGTTACCTCTGTGGTGTTTGGAGCACTGATGGGCCCTGTTCCCCTTACAACGGTTAATTTTCATCATCAATTTGACTGGTTTTAGAACCACCATGGCAATACAATTCTGAATATATCAGAGGGTGTCCCAGGAAGGTTTAACTGAAAATGTTAAAAGGTGGGAAGACTCACACTGACTGTAAATGTACCATTGCTGTAGGCTGGAGTCCCAGACTGAATACAAAGGAAAAAGCAAACTGGGCACCAGCACTCTTCTCTCCCTGATTCCAGACTGTAGAAGCAGCACGACCCTTAGCCATGCCGTCACTGTCATAACGGACTATGTCCTTTCTCAAACTGTAAAGGAAAACAAACTCTCCCTTCACTAAGTTGCTTCTGGTCAGGTGTTCACAACAATAAGAAAAATAATTAACAGATTATTCAACTTCCTGGCTGACCATGCATCTCCTTGTTGGAACTTCAGCTTAAATCTCTGAATCCAGAAAGGTGTTGAGGACCCTAGAATGAATGAGGTTATGAAATGTCTTGCCAGTGGAACATTTTAAAGCCAATAAAGGAGAGATGACAAATTCTAGTGGGGCTCATAGGGTACCATTTGAGAATAATTGGAGACAGAAGTCTAGCAACTAGATTGTTGCAAGGAAGATGTGCAACATCTTGAAGAGTGATGCCCATTGGCAGTATTTCTCCATCCTGCGGATCACTTGGCGTGCACTTCAGTCCTCAATCCCAAGACCAGAGAACAGATGAGTGTGACAGTATTTTAAAGGGCTCAAAGTCCTCAATAAATCTGAGGTAGGACTTTTAAGGTGATCTTTCTGTCTTATACAACAAGGTAGATGTGGCCTCTGGAATACACAAGTAGGAGCTGACAGGATTCTGGGAGGAAAGGAGCTGTCTACAAACATTGCTCAAGTCTTTGGAAGTTGTATCTTTGAAGTTACAAGACACAGCGGGAGCCCTGCCAGATCATAGTCCAGAAACCAGAGAACTTGAGTGGGCTGGCAGCAATGCACACTTATGACAGACAAAGGTGGCACCCTCGCAGCCTAACCTGTCCATTGACAGACTTGGGATATTTTGGTTTACTTGAACCTTGACTAACTCTCTTTCTAGAACATTACATATTTCTAGAATAAGCAGTTTTTGAACTGTTTATTGAATTATTTTCAGGTAACAGAATCAGAGACATCCCTGAAAATCACAAAGACTAGAAGGGCTGGTGTGTTAATCCATTGGTCTCTAGAATCTGCAAAGATGGATTTATTAGACTATTTTTTTTTATTTATCTCTCCAATCAGACCACAGATGATCCAGACAACTGGAGGACCAGAGGTGAATAAATACTCCAAGAAGCACGTTTAACAACAACAACAAAAAAAAGTAAAGTTTCCTCTTTAAAGTACGGCCCTGTTCCTTATAGATTTAGACTCGGAATTAAGATAAGTGAGCAAAACTCATTAATGGCTCATTAGTGGTCTCAGACACTGCAAAATTAGACTTCTCAAGGAAAGGTGACCTAAAAGAAAACACTCAGGCTAATAGAAGGAGAGAAGAAAGTGTTACAATGTTTCCATCTCACTTCTTTGGATGGAAAAGTCAGATGTGATGTATTTAAACACTTCCATATCCCCAAAAGACATCAGGCGTGGGAACTCTTTGCAGAGAGGGTATTTATACGTACAACTTCAGATGCTCCTGTCTTACCTGAATGCTGTAGCCACATGATAATCCTCATAGATAAATCATAACCTTGTCCTAGTTATTGGAAGGCCATGCTACCGACAGGACCATTAGTGAGTGCAGGTGTGCTCGCAGGCCTGGAAATGAAGAATGAAGAGGTCTTTCCACAGGGGATATGTGAAGATTGAGCTTCAGTTGGCATCTGCAGCTGTTATTAAAGAGTCAGTGCAGATGCTGGAATAAAGAGTGTTGGGGATAGCCAAGCTCTGGGGAATCACTTGCCCCTCATGGGCCCAACAGGACCTGGGGACGATCCAAAGGGAGGAGACATGAAGGGCTGCTTGATAATTGATCATCACTGAAAGGCTAAATGGAATATAGAATCTAGATTAGATCCTAGACCAATAGGAAACGGACATTCATAGGAACACTAGCTTAGTTTCACTTCTCTTGCTCTGTTAAAATACACTGACCTCCTAAAAATTTTTAGGGAGAAAGGGAGCTTATTTGACCTATACTATAGTAGGAAAGTTACAGTGGCAGCAGCTTAAAGTAGCTAATAACAGTCATGGTCAATAGCATGGAGAAATGCATGTATACATGCATGCTTAATGCATGCTTTTTCTACTCTTACACAGTCCAGGTTCTACCTGACATCCATAGAGAGAAATAAATGAGTGCATGCATGGTCACTTGCTTGCTTATGCTTTGTTTGATTTTTTTCTACTTTTATACAGTTTAGGACCTCCAGCCTAGGGAATGGTGCCACCCACAGTGGTTTGGGTCTACCCACATCTAACTTAAGACAATTCCCCACAGTCTTGTCCACAGGGCCACTCAATGCAGACAATCTCTCCTTGAGACCCTCTTCTAAGGTAAGTTTGGATTCTTATAAGTCAACAATTAAAGCTAACCTCCGTAACTGATGAGACCTGCATAAAGCCTGTAGTTTAGTTAATACGAGCCCACTGATGTTTATTGCTCAGCTTGTGTTACCATTAGGGAAGCTAACGGTACAGCATATTGTAAATCTCTGAGCGTCTTTTGCAATATTTTATGTCTAAAATTACTATAAAAGTTTACAAATATGTCATTTTAAAGATGTATTGCATTTAGCATGTGATATGGAGGAACAGTCGACCAGGCTAACCCAGGCACAAAGCCCTACCTGTGTAACCAGTGATGGACAGCTGCTCTAGGCAGGTGTCACCAGGTGGACATGTGGGTTCTAGTTTCACAATTTTCTTAAGAAAAAGGTTTTTCAAGAATATTTTTGTGTTTGTTTTTCTTTTTATTGAAAATAGATTTTGTTGGTACAGTTTACTCTGATCACAGCTTGCCTTCTCCCCCTTCTCCTAGTTCTTCCTCATCTCCTTCCCACCCTGACCTACACTCTTTCCATCCCTCATCAGAAAGCAAACAGCCATCTAAGGAATAATAAAGCAAAACAATAAAATAAAAAAAAAATCAGAATAGCACAAAGCAAAACTGAAAGAGCCAAAGAAAAGGCCATGAGAAACATATACACACACAGAGACACAGACATTGTCACACACGGGAATCCTGAAGGAACCCAAACAGAAAGCCGTAATATATATGTAAAGGACCTGTAAAGTTAAAAAAAAAAAAAAAAAAAAAAAAAGGAAAAAATATGCCCCGACTCAACATTCTGGGACAATAACTTCCAACTCCAAAGATGCCACTGAGTTTGTTTTCTGTTGGTCATCCGCTGCTGGGCATGAGGCCCACCCTTAAAGGTGGTTTGTTTCAGCTAGTCTTCAGGTAGGCCCTACGCCCAGCAGCAGCAGGTGTCCAACAGGAAATGAGTGAATGCCACAGCAGTTTTAGATGTTCCTTGTCTAATAACGTCCTGTCAGAGCCCTTCCCTTTTTCTTTAAATAACAACAACAACAACAAAATAAAGCAAAACCAAAAAGCAAAAAACTTAAAAAAAAACAAAAAAGAACCCCGATATCTTATTATTTCGTTTATTTTATATTTTTATTTCATTTATTCTTTATTTTACCCTATGGATTCCTTTGTGTATATATTGCTACAGCTTTCGGTTTAGGGGGTTATTTGTTTGTTTATTTTTTTTATGGGAACAAACGGGTCTCTGTTTCTTGTGCCTTTTCTTAGACTCTTTTCCTTTGGCTTGCTCTGTCCAATTCTGACCTTAGGTTTTTGTTTTATCTCGTTTATTGTTTGTTATTATCCCCTCTGCCAACGTGGATTTTTTTCCATAGCAAAACTCTCTTGGAAAAAACTAATTTTTCATTTGCAAGTGGCTATCGATTGGAGATAGCTTCTGGGTTAGAGTTGGGGACATATGTCCACTTATCCTTTTAGCTCTAGGACTCCGTCTGGTGTAGACCTGTGCAGGCCCAGTGCATGCTGCCACAGTCTCTGTGTGATACTCCCGTTGTATCTAGAAGGCCTTATTTTTCTTATTTCCTTGGTGTCATCCAGTCCCTCTGGCCCTCACACTCTTTCTACCTCCCTCTTCCACAATCTCCTGAGTCCTGAGGGGAGGGATGTCATGGAGATATCCCATTTAGAGCTGAGTGTTCCAAGGTCTCTCACTCTCTGCATATTGTCTGGCTGTGGGTCTCTGCATATTCCCAGTTGCTGTGGAGCAAGCATCTCTGATGATGGCTGAGCAAGGCACTGATCTATGAGTATAGCAGGATGTTGTTAGACGAATGTCATTTGGTTTTAGCCTAGGTCCCTGGCCTATCTAGTCTCGGGTTCTTGGCCACCCAAGTAACATTAGGTGTAGGCTTCATCTCATGAATCGAAGAGGCCTTAAACCTAATTATATATTGGTTGGTGACTCCCACTACCTTTGTGTCACTACTGCACCAGTGTATTTTACAGTAGCTGTGTTGGTGTTTACCTTTCTCCTTCAGTAGCATGCAGAGAACCTTCCACTACCTTGAACACTAGTCCATGGGGGCGACAGCTCTAAGTAGGCAATCCAATCTGTGTCCAATCAGGTGTGTAGGTGTTACCCTCAGCCATGGGGCCTTACTGTTATTTTATGGAGATCAATCAACGGCTTTGGCAATAGCCTAAATTGTTTGGGCATTCCCATGGGTCCCCTTTGACTAGCACCTTTATAAGATGTAACGCATTCTTGGTAATGGAAGCCTCATTTGGTGGTGAGACATGTCCAGTTGGGGCTCTGTCTCCTCTGTTATTTGGCAGTTCTGTTTAGATCACTTTCATATATGCATATATTTTAGGAAGTCTCTGCTGTATTAGGTTTCTGTATGACCCCTCAAATGACCCTTAGTCTTTTCGGACTCTCCCTATAGTCCCTCCTTTAACCCCTTCTTTCCTCTCCTTCCCTGCTTCCTCCTGCATTCCTTTCTTCCTTCTCCTTCCCTGTTTAATCCTTCCATTCTAGTCAATTACCTTATCCATCCATAATTGTCTATTCCCTTTCCCCTTCCTAGGGACATCTATCCCTTTCTGCGAGCCCCTTACTGTATACCTAACCTTTATGGCTATACAAACTGTAGAATGCTTGTCATTTTCAAGTTTTTAAAAAATGTGCATGTGTGTGTTTCCCCAGTTTTGTCACAATGATTAAAAGTCTTTTTGTTTATTTGTTTGTTGTTTATTTGTTTTTTAACAATACTTCAGGGACAAAGAAAACACAGTCATGCACACAGATAGGACTTTTATTCTGGACATCAGAGCAGAGATTGTGCAAGAGAATTATCTAGAAGCTTTAAAAAGGTGGTATTCCAGGGCTCATCCTTAGTGGTTATAACTGGGTAAACTCCCATACCCAGGTTCTTTATTTTTAATAAGCATTCTAGGTGATTTTAACATAGGAAAGTGATGGACTTCTCTCTGAGAGACAATCCTTAATTAACTTTTCTTTTTCTTTTCCTCATTATCAGTGATACAACTTCAAGGCCAGTTCCATGTGGCCTAGAGCTGCCTCGCTCTGTATGATAGGCACTGCATGCAAAGCGTAAAGCACTGAGTATAAAACATACATGTTTCAAAGACTTAGGACAGACTTAACATGCAAAGCATCTTAATAATTTACTATTAATAATAAATGATATTGAAGAGATGCAGGAAGCCTGCCTCTGTGTTCTCGATGCTCACACAAAGCTTCCCTCCCCAGCCTTTCAGAGAGGGCCTGGCCTGGCACCGAAATATTGCTATTATGGTAGCACCCCCTAACGACCCACCCCTCGAGCCCAGGGAGCTACAGATGCTGGCTTGAGAATAGACAAACAGCAACATCTCTCAGCCCCCATGTCACCAAGGCTGGCACCCTCCCTGATAGATGGCTAGCACTTCCCAGTGCAATTCCCTGTCCTTCGGAAAAGCAAAGACCAAACATCCTTGAAGAGATAAGTGCCCTACTTTTGGGCCATGAGAGGAGGGCAATTTAACGTTCTCAGACAGCTGTGGCCAGTTCGTAAAATCACACTAGTTCCTGATAGCACCATAAAGTTACTTCCCAGGTCAGAAGAGTTCCCCCTCCCAGTTGTGCGATTCCGCCCTGCTGCCTGAACAAATAATATCATGTTTGAAGGATGACTTCTCTTGTCACCTCCCTCTATCATGTGACCCTGAAGTCCAAGAATCCATGCTTATGCATGCCTAACCTGTGCAGTGGGAAGGTTTGTGATCTGGGTATGACTCGAATAAAAGGGTCTTTTGTTACTCTGCATCGGGTTGGCTCTTCTTAGAGTTCTTCTGGGAATCCCGAGACCTGGGCATAACAATATCAGTATTGATTAAATGCTGACATGATAATATCTTAGCTTCATTGGGTGTCCCAATTTGTGACACCCATTCTATCTGTTTTTGTTGGACATATCTGATCTATGAAACTTTGATGAAGAGGTATCCTCTGCCCTTGGCACATAATGGCAAAAAGAGTGCCTAGTGTTTAAGCATCACACATCTGCCTAAATTACCAGGCATGGAGGACATAATGTTAGAGAATTTAACACTGTCCATGCCACAGCAGCTATCAGTGAGAACTGGATAAGATTTAGGACACTCTGTCCTCCAATCTCTGCATCTGCCAACAAGAGTCAAGGGCTGTCACATGACTAATAGGGCAATCACATGACTAATATGTCACAGTCTATTGCAGGCACCATTTCTAGGTATAGGCATAATGCTTATGAGCACTGTGTGAAGATTATCCTTGTGCTAGTCAAGTACTGATTACTCTGTCCCCATCTCGTGTTGGAATCCAGACATGGCATTGTAATATTTACTCCTGAAACAGTATTTCCTGTTTCAAGTTTGTGTAAGCATTGCTCCCCTTTTATTCTCTGACTTGTCAATAAAAGCTGATCATCCAATGGCTGGGTTGAAGAGAAGAGGAAGAGACTTCCACCAGCTGGAAAGGTGGTGGGGATTTGCCACTAGGAAGGGGTCTAGAGAGACTTCAAGAAAAAAACACCTGAAGTCCAGAGAGCCAGTCCAATGTTAAAATGCAAGTGTTTCAGCGAATTTGGCTGGGAGGTAACCAGATAATTTTAGAGGATTAGAATAGATCAGTGACTGCTCAGTTTTTGTGTTGGAAGCTAGTTAAATAAGCATCATAAACTCGGTCTCATTCATTTGAGTTAGCTGGGGATAAAGAAAAGCTGTCACTTAAAAAAAATGCATTTAAATCTAGGAGACTCCACAAGAACTGCATGTTCTGGATTAGGTATTAAGAAGGCATAGACTAAGCAATGCCCCTCATCTCAGATTAAGTAATAATGCCTTTAGATCCAGGCACTGTGGTACAGACCCATAATCCCAGCATTCAGGAAGCCGAGGTAGAGGGAGCAGGAGATTAAAGGCAGCCTAGGCAAAAGAGTGAAGACTTCTCTCAAAAAAACAAAACAAAACAAAACAGTGGAATATTATATGCAATAGATGAAGGAAGCTTTTGGAACATCTTCATGCCGATGGTAGAGTTATTCAGTGGAGAAAAGACATCAAGGCATGGGCACTGAGATGAGATGCAGATGACCGAGAAGAGAGTTTGAGATCCTGAGAGTTGATCAGGTGCCCAGAGTATCTCAAAGTCTATTCCTAACCCATTCATAAATCAAGCTCCTCTAAACATTATAATGTCAGTGCTGGCTTTGCTTTTTTATCTTTAAGTTTTCACTGAATGTATTTAAGAACTGTGACATGAAATCTTGATACACTTTTTTTTTTTAATGTCAATATATGAACATGTATGTCTCAACAATAAGCTGAGCTGGGAGACCTACCTGCAGTTAGCTGATTTACTCATTGTGCAAACATTGTGGAATGTACGGACCCAGCTTCAAAAGGGACAGGCAGCTACAGATGGGACTTGGAATATCTCTAAAGGGTCACTTATTTAAGTGTTTGGTTCCCGGTCTGTGGTGTCACCTGAGGTGGTAGGTCCTTGAAGAAATGGAGCCTATGGTATGTCTTCCCACCACTGAGATCAGACACTTGAAGCAGAGACTGAATAATTTTTCAATTACATATAATCTTATGGTACTACCATTAAGTATGTAGTCTGTCTCATACCAGATTTTGATTATGCAGCTGCATGGCGACAGTGAGGTTAACCTACTTATCATTTCAAAGAAGTAGCTGCACATGCTTGCATGCATGAGTGCTGTGTGCAAGTCATAGGTGTGTGTGTGTGTGTTTATGCATGAGTGTATGGATGAGTGAGTGTGTGTGTGTGTGTGTGTGTGTGTGTACAGAGAACCTACTCTCTTGGCGAATTCTCAGGATGCAGCAGAGTATGTTAGACGGCTAGTTTGGCTCATTCTTCACGACTTTGAATTACGCTACCCCATTTGTCCTACACCCCTGTTACCCCCATTTTATTTTCTTAGTGTTTACTAAATTTTTTTTTAAAAGATTTCACATATTGGTGAGACCACGCAGTATTTTTCTTCCGACTTCTGGTATTTTACTGAGTACAGTGTTATTTAGACTCACCCATGTTGTTACAGATGACAGGATCTCATTTTTTTAAAGGCTGGATAATAGTCTGTTGTATGTATTCAGCACAATTGCTTGATCAACTAATCCATCAGACAAGCCCCCCCCCCATTTGAAAGTTTTCTGGCATCACTGGGGATTAAACCCTAGACTTTTTTTATGCTAAAAGGCGCTCTAGCAATCTAGCACTGACTTACAACCGTGGCCCTCCATCCACCCATCAATGGGCATCTCAGTTGTTTCCATGTCTTAGCTCTTCCAAGTAATTCTCTACTGAACATGGGGTTAGATGGCTTTCTATAGGGACGATTTCATTAACTTTGAGTTGAACTCAGCAGAAAAGGGCTAGATCATGCCACAGTCCTATTTTGATCATTTTCAGAGCCTCCATAGTGATTTCTACAATGTTTGCAACATACATTCCCCAAACCAATGTTCCTTTAACATCTACCTCTTGCCAATAAGTGTTATTTTTGTGTTTTTTTTTTTTTTTTTTATGAAGCTGTCTTAACAGATGTGAAATTACACCTGTGTTTTGATTTACATTTCCTCCGGAATCAGGGACATCAAGAACTCTTCATCTAACTATTGGTCAGGTTTATGTATCATTTGGAGAAACATTGTGCTGGTTAGTTTTTGTCAGCTTGACACCAACCACTTACCTTGGAAGAGAGAGTCTCACTTGAGGATTTGCCTCCATTGGATTGACCTATAGGTAAGTCTTGGGGGTCAGTGGTGACATTTTCTTGATTGCTGTTTGATGTGGGAGACCAAGTTCACTGAGGGTGGTAATGGGTTTTTGTGATTGTCTTGGGCCGCATAAAAAAATGCAGCCTGAGCAAGCCAAGGAGAGCAAGCTGGCAAGCAGCATTCCTCCATCACCTCTGCCCCATCGCCTCCCTTCAGGCTCATGCCTTCGACTCTTGTCTTGGAGTCCTTCCAGGATGGACCGTACCTGTGGAATGAAATAAACCCTTTCCTCTCGAATTGCTTTTGGCCATGCTCTTTGCCACAGCAACAGAAAACAAACTAGAACAAATGTCTATTAAGGGCCTTTGCCTAATTTTTTAGTTATTCGTTTATTGATTCTTTACAAAAGTATTTTGTTTAATCAAAGTAATTTTGCTATCAACAGATAGCACCATGAAGAAAAGAACTTGTATCCAAACTTGGTGACCCGAGTTTGATTCCTGGGACTAACATGGGGTAAGGAGAAAAGTAACACTGGCATATTGTCCTCTGACCTTCACGTGTATAGTACATGTATGCATGCACACATGTGCACACATATATACAATAGGAATAAGAATGAAGAAGGAGAAGGAGGAAAAGGAGGGGGCAGAGGAAGAGGAGGAAGAGAGGGAGAAGGAGAAAGAGGAGGATGAAGAAGAGGAGGAGGAGAAGGAAAAGAAGGAGAAAGAGGAGGAGGAGGAGGAGGAGGAAGAGGAGGAAGAGGATGAAGAAGAAGAAGAAGAAGAAGAAGAAGAAGAAGAAGAAGAAGAAGAAGAAGAAGAAGAAGAAGAAGAAGAAGAAGAAGAAGAAGAAGAAGAAGAAATTGTTTAAAACTTATTTGAGGAGTCTCAGTATGCACCACAGGCTGACTTCAAATTTGTAATCCTCCTATCTCAGTGCCCTGAGTGCCAGAATTAAAGGAGTGTTTCAACAAGTTTTTTGCTATTGATTTGTATAAATCTCTTATATAGTGTGGACATATTAAGCACTTATAAGTAGTCCACAAATATATTCTATATTTCTTCATTTTGTTGATTTCTTGCTGTGTGCAGAAACCTTTCAGTATCTTAAACATGTCTTTGTGCTTCAAGCAAAATTGTATGCATGTATTTCTAATGCACTTATACTTACCTAACCAAAATGCTATTTCATAAGAAAGTTTTGATATTAAAAAAATAGTTCCAATCTCTACTTATGACCTTGTTCACCTTCAACTTAAAGGTCTTCCTATACAGAAAGCTACATGTAGGTCCCATTTGAAACTTAAACAAGTCAAGTAGTTTTACGACTTGGTAAGATGAACCCGAACAATTCAGTTTCAAGCTTTGTCCTAGAATCTATGTGTAACTGCTTGCTCTTTTGGGAGGTTCTTTTCTTGACCTTAGCTACTTGGATAATTTGAATCAGTGTGTGTGTGTGTGTGTGTGTGTGTGTGTGTGTATGTGTGTGTGGATGTCTCTCTCTCTCTCTCTGTGTATGTGTGTGTCTCTCTGTGTGTGTATCTCTCTCTCTCTCTCTGTGTATGTGTGTGTCTCTCTGTGTGTGTATCTCTCTCTCTCTCTCTCTGTCTCTCTCTCTCTCTCTCTCTCTCTCTCTCTCTCTCTCTCTCTCTCTCTCTCTCTCTCTCTCTCTCTCTCTCTCTGTGTGTGTGTGTGTAGAACAGAGGACAATCTCCAGTACCACAGGTACTACCCATATACTTTTTAAGATGGGGTCTTTCATTTCTTGGAGCTTGCTAAGTAAGCTAAGGTGGTATGGTGGTTTGAATAAGAATGATCTCCATAGGTTCATAGATTTGAACGCTTGGTTGTGAGGGAATGGGGTTATTTGAAAGGATTAAGAAGCTTGGCCTTGCCAAAGGAAGTGATGTCACTGGTGGTGAACTTTGAAGTTTCAGAAACCCAAGCCAAGTCCAGTAGCTCTTTCTCATCTTGCCGCCTTTAGATTCAGATGTAGAAGTCTAAGCTACCATGTCTGCCTGCACACCACCATGCTCCTTGCCATGAGGATAATAGATTAAACCTCTGAAAATGTAAGCCAGCCCCAATTAAATGCTTTTTTTTTTTTTTTAAGTAAAAGTTGCCTTGGTCATGATGTCTCTTCACAGCAATAGAACATAGAGTAAGACAGCTGGCAGGTAAGAAAGCCCCAGGGATCCCCCTGTCTTCACCTCCCCAGAGCTGAAAATATAAATTTGCACCACCACACCTGGCCTTTCTTATGTGAGTTCTGGGAGATTGAACTCAGGTCCTCATAGTTGAAAGGCAAACTCTTCATTCACTGAGTTATGACTCTACTCTTTGTCTCTTTGTATTAGTTTTTGCTGACATAAAAAATTAATACCCATATTCAGCATCTTTATTCTCTTGGTAATTATTTTTCCCTCCCATTTCCTTTTGTTCATAAGTCCAAGTCCTGACCTTAAGCTTTTGTTTTTGTGACTCCTGATGCTCTCCATGTGTCTGTCTTATCCATCTCTCATCAGAGAGAACATTTCTTTCCACATGAACTCCCACTGGAAGCTCTGGCCTCTAGTCCAAGGTAAAGGCTCGCTTTTTTTTTTTTTTCTTTTTTTCTTCTCAATGTGTGTTTAAAATTATTTCCTAACTATTTTGTATTCATGGGGAGTTGAGGTATGGAAAATCTATAATGGTTGTGTCTTTCTGATAGGTAAGCCACATGCCTGTAGCAATCAACCATTCCTGCAGAAAGAATCAGGTGTTATTAGAATCAGAGAAGTTCTCAGACACCTACCCACTGGGCACCAAGTCCATTTAGAACTACTGAAAGCCAGTGAACACCACAGAACACTTTAGTAGAATTGTGCCTAGTTTCTTTTGATTTGATAATGGTCAGAAAATAAATGCAACCCTAATAAGATCACAGTGATTTGAAATATGCAAGTATTTTGGCAATTGTCACTTTTATAAGCCAGAAATATATGTGATCTGTTTATTTTAAAGTCGTGGCTTGTAATTTAATAGATATTGGCTATACATTTGTCTAACTTTCTCATATTTTACACTACATTAGTAAAATTCAGTCTCTTGGCTTCTTCCTTCACACAGTGATTTTCCCAGGATGCTTAGCACTTCCCACTGTAGCCTGCTTCTTGGACTTCGACTCCTGTGGGAGGCTCCACACCCTCACAAAATATGCACAATTTGTGTCTGGTTCCTTCTAGACCTGCCTTTGAGGAAATGAGGAATACCCGAGTCGGGGAGAAGGAACATGAAGTACAGATGCTTGCTCGCCTCAGTGCACTTTCAAAATGAACACTGTATAAAAGAAGACATGTGAATTATAAGAGTAATCCTCAAAGGAGGGCAATGATTAGAAGTTAGAAGAGAGAGGAGATTAACACCTCTGAGATCTAGCTTAAAGAAAGTTGTATCAGAAACATTAAATGGGACCATAAACCTCATTAGTCACCCTAAGAAATGGGAAGGGAGGTGTGTTGAGCATCACAGTTTCAAACGCATAATTCCTTAACAGGGACATGTTTTCTTCTGCAATAAACTCATGAAGATTGCTGGTGAACCATGACAATACAAAACTGAAAAGTGACTTACACGAGTGTAGAAATGATTTTCTTACAGTTATTTTCTCATACTGACCTGCAGTAAACAGGAGAACAAACTGTTTATTAAATCATAACTCCGTAAAGATATTTTCTTTGGGGAATTTAGCTAACGTGGTCCAGATCCCAAATCTTTCTGCTGATTTATCTTGTCATATAGAGAGCTTGGAAGGCCTGGAAGAATGGATAGTCAGCCTGACTCAGCCCCATTCTCAGGAATCCATTGTTTTGGTTGATACATAGACAGAGGCCACAGATTGGTCCAAGTGTTTGAAAGCAGTGTGAGCTATGGGCTGTGATTTCAGGCAGCAATCCTGAAATCATATCATGAGATGCTATGGTTTGAATGGATTGTCTTCAAAAACCTATGAGTTACGTGTGATATGGGAATGTGATAACATTAAAAGGTGATTATGTCATGAAGGTTCCTCCCTTATAAATGGGATTGGGATCCACACTGGGGACTGCTTGCCAAGTCACAGTGAGGACTGGAGTTTGGATTCCCAGAACACCCACAATTGCCAACTGGGCATGGTGTCCTGCCTGTAGGATATTCAGAGCAAGCTGGCTAGGCAGAGTAGCTGGGTTGATGAACTCTGGGTTTAAAGGGCCCTGCCTCAGTGAAAGAGTGATTGGCAATGATTCCTGACATCGGCCTCTGGTCTCCACACGCATGTGCACATTACCACACCTGTGGCATTCTGCCATAGCGCACACATGAAGTAAACAATGAGACAGCCATTTCTTTACGTAAGAGATAGGCTCCTGTTCCCCAGTTCAAAGCTCTTGAAACGTAAACTTTCCCACAAATTTGGAGTAATGTTAAATTGTTGAGAGTCTGCATGGCATTACCCATGGGCTGTGACAATCAGAAGACCATTTACCTGTGACACATTCAAAAGTGGCATTCCGAGTTCTTATTCCTCTGATAGCTACAAAATGAACCCTCGTCTATTGACATGGCACTTCAATGACCTGTCTGACCTCCTTATCCACAGAGACAGTAAGCAGCTTCTTTAAAAGAGCCATTCTACATGGCCCTAGGGACCAGTTCAACGTCAAGAAACTCTGCCATGTCACCTCCTCTGAACTCATGGCCTAGAAGAAATAGGCCATTGTGTAGACGAAGAGGTTTGTAACTGTTGTTTTAACTCAAGGATATTCTGATCCCCTAGTGGCACTGGGAGATATTAACCTAATCTAGTCTCTATTATCTTGTGCATGGATGTATTGGGTGAGCTTGTCACAGTCCATTAGCAGGTCATACCCCAGAAGCCAGTCTCTGCAAATAGCAACCAATTGTCAGTACTTTTCATCAGAGAGTTGGCCTTGTAACCCAAGGGGCCTAGTGTGAGGCCTTGGATCTGGATCCTTCGTTGATCAGCCCAGGCTGGATAATGAATTAGCAGTGTTCAGCATAGGGAAGTGGATATATTTGTGAAATCAATAAATAAATCAAGAATGTCACCAAGCATAGTTCACTTGAAACCCTGAGAAAGAATCAGCTGTCCCAGCTGGATAGCCACGCTGAAGAGAGGCTTAGGGTGTAGCATACTCACAGTACAATGGGGAAATGCAGAATGGAATTGAAACTCTGGGTTCCCAGCACATAAAGCTTCAGAGATCCTGTGAAAGGAGAGAGGATGAGAAGACCAACCACACTCCTCAGGGGCTTAGGTCAAGGCTGTGCTCTGTGCGTATCACTGCTAGAGGCTGTTGATGACATCATAGTCCCCGTCCTTACCCTGTCCTGGTCTGTGTGTTCCCACCTTCCACTTTCTTGGAGCCCCATTGTTTTAAGAGAAGCAAGAGAGACTTACCTCTTGGAGCAGTTGCTCTCAGGGCTTTCAGGATGTAATCGCCTCAGAGGTCCAGGGAACCCCAGCCATGGAGTGTTTTAAAGCTCCCGGGAGATTTAAAAGTGCCCCTGGGGTGGCGTGCCACACAAAGATCAAACTGTCTCTTACCCCAGAACATCTCCACCTCTTCATGCTAAGGTGTGTGCATGCCATTTCCTTCCCCACCTTTGAGAACTCTGGAAGGTTCTTTTCTTACTCTGTCTACATTGTAGTCTTAGAGGAAACTGCTCTCCAGGAACAGCTCAGTTCTCATTTAATTGCCCTGATTTGTGTTTCTGGTTTTTAGGTAGTTACTTCAAAAGAACACTAACTTCACAAAGATGTTTTTATGTGATATTTTATGCAATTGCAAATCAATATTTTGAACTAGTTATTACTCCTCCCCCCTCCACAAGCACAAACATCCACAAATAACAACTAAAACTTAAAAAGCAGTGGGTCAGTGGTGGCTTGTGCCTTTAATCCCAGCACCCAGACAGAGTGAGTTCCAGGACAGCCAGGGCTACCCAGAGAAACTCTGTCTCGAAAACAAAACAAAACAAAACAAACAAACAAGCAAAACTTAAAAAGGAAAAGCAAAAATAACTAAGGTCATCAGTCACCAGTATGTTTCCAGTGACACCACCATAGAGCAAGTCACTATTCCCACTGACACAGCTTAGATCTACTTTTCTCCAGGTGTGGTATCCCTCAATTAGTTCCATGATGGGATTCTCATTTTCAAGTGCTTATTCCTTTAAAAAACCCTTTTAGAGTTGTTCTGTGGTTTGCATGATTGGGGGAATCAGACTTTTAAATCTCAGCTTGTTTTTCAAGACAAAGAAAAGACTTTCTCCTAAGCAGAATCCATCAAGATACTTGTGTGTGCTTTGGGGCATGAGTGTGCGTGTGCGCATGCGTGTGCATTTGTTTATGTATGTGATATGTGCTCACATGCACGAACTCTGTGTATGTAATTATATTCCCACAGCCTCCATTTCCCCAAAGTGAACAGTCCCCAGCCTCAGCACTTTAAAACTTTCTAGCGCATAGTTGTGTCATTCTTGAAGATATTCCCTGAATGTGCCAAAAGATCAGCGGTAGCCCCTCTCAATTAACATTTCCAGACAGTGTGACAAAATCTAAAAATACACTCAAAGCAAGAAATGTGTGCCGATGTTTGAAGCGCAGGCTTCATCATCCAGGATATTTTGAATGGGTCCATTCAAAGGATGTTAGATGGGGAAAACCCTCATCTCCATTTGCAGCAGCCAGACAGACAGGCTTGCATTCCTGGATGTGGTATTTTTAGATTAGAGAGTTTAGTTCAGAGAGGGAGAGAGCACAACCTCTGTCAAGCACACACAGTATGGGATAAGCATGCTGTCTTTCTTGGCTGGGTCCATCTCAGCTCCCTCTTTGCTCTGCACCAACAGGAAGACCAGTACAATGACAAGACATTGCCCAAGGAGCACTTCCGGAGGCAGCACTTAGACACATCACTGGTTTCTGATTTACTTTAGCTTATTGATAACAACTGGGATGTCTTTTGCTTCCATTTATCTGTGTGTGACAGGGACTGGCCAGCTGATGAGCAAAATTCTTCTTACTGACTTAGTGTCAATTTTTAATTTTTTTTTTTAACAGAAATAATAAGTTATTTTCTGGATCTGGCCCATGGATTCCCATGATGGTCTTCTATAACCGTGCTCCCATGAGACTAATCCTAATGGTCAACTTTATTGGATTCAGAGATGCCTAAGAACTGAGAGGGAGCACCTGTCCTGAGAGGGAGGACCTGTCCTGAGAGGGAGGACCTCTCCTGAAAGCAGACATCTGATGGGCTAGGAGCAAAGAGAAAGGTGAAGGAGGCCACTACAGTCTCTCTGTCTCTGTCTCTCTCTGTCTCTCTCTGTCTCTCTCTGTCTCTGTCTCTCTCTCTCTCTCTCTCTCTCTCTCTCTCTCTCTCTATCTCTCTTTCTCCTTCCCTACTGTCATAAAGTGAGCAGCCTCTGCCATACTCTCTCATTGCCATGATGTTCTGTCTCACTTCTAGCCCAAAGCAATAGATCACTGACCATGGATGGATTAAAAGCCGTGAATCCATAAGCCCACACCAACCATTTCTTTTTTAAAATTACTTCCTTTAAATATTTATCACACCAATAAAAATGTGGGACTGAGACCAGGCTTAGTGGCACATACTTTTATCCCCAAAGCTGGAGGACATTCGAGGTCCTGTAACTTTGAGGCTAGCCTGGTCTACATAGTGAGTTCCAGACCAGCCAGAGCTACATAGTGAGACCCCATGGATTGAGCCTATTAACTATCCACTTGTTAGACTCTGCAGGGCAGGACAGCCACTGTCACACTACTCTGACTGCAAAGAATTCAACCTCAAGGACCAAGCAACAACCAGATCCTCAGCCTCTCGGGTGTGAGCCTCAGCTCTTATTATTTAATGTAAGCTGATATGATAGATTTTTTTTTAAAACAGATCTTGCCCCGAGTTTATTTGTAAAAGCAGCATAGGACACTGGTCATCTGCAAATAATGTGTGGGTAGGTGTGTCACGGAAGTCCATCTGTCTTCACATTGGCAGGAGCCTTTTCTATGGGACCTTCACAGGGACCTGGGCACCTTTGGGAGCCTGAGCTGGAGCTGTGTCCTCTGCCTTGGTTTGAACCTTGTGCTTTGGTTGGCAGAGACTACGAACCTTGGCCATGTAGCTTCGAATCCGCTCCCCAAGCTTGGGGTGAGCTATGAAAGCCAGGTGACTGAGTTTGCGGCTGGGGCCCTTTGGCATCTTGGACTTGATGGCCTGAGGCTTCACAAGGGCTTTGATGGCCTCTGCGCATGCACTCACTGCCTGTGCATTGTTGGCCAGCATCTTCTTCAGTTCTTTCTTGTTGTGCTTCTTGGCAAAGTGCATGTTCCTCAGGAACTTGGGATCAACCCCCTTAAGAGATTCATATCTTTGTGACCAAGGTTTCTTGATGCCATTTCTGTGCCACTTGTGGGACTGGTTGTGTGTGGTGTGGTTCTTGGACTTGGCCATGTCTGCACAGTAACCCATGGCTTCTGCAGAGCCTGGGACCGGAAGAGAAAGCATGATAGATTCTTTTAATATAGTTTCAATTTTTTTGGTTCTATTCCTCTACAGAAACCCAACTATATCTTCCTTTCAGATGCTCAGCTCAAACTCACTGCATATATCTCAATCTTCCCTCTGTAGCTCGGACCGCCTCTTTCCCTTGGTACATTTACTTACAGGCTCTGACATTTCCCAGGCCACTCTGCTTGACACTGACAGGTATTGCCTACCCAGGATCTAGGCCAATTTGCTCTCAAAGTCTAAGTTTCCTGGATCTGCATTATTCCTAGACATTCAAATCCACTGGTCTGCTTCCAGACCTCCCGAGTCAGGAACTCTACCAGTGGGCTCAACTGTCTGTCCTTGTGCTAAACTACATAGCACATTTCAGGCTAGTCTAGGCTAGAATTAGACCTGTTTCAACACCAACTGCAACCCCCAAGGAAATTTCATTAATTCAAGTAAAATTTGATGCCCACTCAAGTTTAAGAACTGTTGCTCTAAGATAAGACATTCTGGAACTGGACTTCAGGCTTGTCCTCCCGGGACCAGTGTTACAAAAGGATCGCCCTGTAGTTTCGTGCAGCAGGAGAACATGTCTAGAATTTATCCAGACAATCCTGGCCTTTTCATTTGGTGGCATCTTCAGCTAACTCTTTGAAATGAAACTCAGAACTCTTCACACTAAGATCAAGCACTTGAGTAAGAACATGACCAGAAGTTGACATGTTTTCCCTACATGAAACACACTAGGCTCTTCGAATCCTTTTAGTGTGTTCATGCATATGTGTGTGTGTGTGTGTGTGTGTGTGTGTTGTGGTCTGTGTTTTAATACAGCCACAAACAGAGAACTACTAGGGAGCCAGGAGCACAATCCATACTTTCTGGAACAAACTGCTGAGCTTAAATCTCACCATCCTCGTCATAAGTGAATGCACTGAGTTTGCAGAATTTATTTGGAGAACATCCATTTTCCCTTCGGAAGTTTCATCAAAAACCAGTGTACTGGTTCGTGCTTATAATCCTAGCAAATGGGAAGCTGAGGCAGGAGAATTGTCATAAGTTTGAGACCTAAACTACATAGCACATTTCAGGCTAGTCTAGGCTAGAATTAGACCTGTTTCAACACCAACTGCAACCCCCAAGGAAATTTCATTAAACAGTGATTGCTGGGATAATAATCTGATGGTGAAGACCATAGTTCCTTCACACTATCCAGCAAAGTGAAATCTATCCTGGGTTGCTTTGATGCTGGCTTCCCTATTTAGGAAGGTGACATCTTGTTCTGCAAGCATTGTTCCTCTGCCCCCAAGGCTTAATTACTGCAGAACGATTTTCCACAGCATTTATAAAATTACAGTCCCCCTAAAAAAAGAAACATTTGAAAATAAGACAGTCTTTGGAAATCAGAAAATAAGCTAAAAGTCAACATGCTTTTAAGAGTGTGAAAAGTCAAGAATGTGGACAAAGAAAACTGTTTCACCCCGGTGACCGTGGCAACGGTTGAGGCACTTCAAGTTGTACTGGAGATGCTTGAGTATCATTTTTTTTTAAAGCTTTCTAAAATGCATCGAGGCACAACACAAAGGTTTCTGTAACATTTAGTGGGTTAGAGTCAGGGTGAAAAATGAAGCCAAGCCTCCGTCATGGACCTTACAGCCCCAGTCGAGCCCTGCCATCCTGAGACACGGCTCCATGACGATGGGGAGGCAGTCAGCGATTCACATGCAGTGATTTAGACTCAGCACTCCTTTTCTAAATCTGACTGTTTGACAAGAACTGAGAAGTAAATACGTTTAGAAGTCAGGGCCATGTTTGGGCACATGTTGGAGACATGACTCAGATTCCTCTGTAAAGAAATCAAATAAACAATAAAGGTAAAAGAACAGAAGGCTGGGGGTGTTAAACTTCTTTAAGACCTGCTCAGAAAACCCTGGCCAGTTCCTTCGGATTTTCTTTTCAGACAGAAGCAAGGGGTCTAGATCTTGTTTACACAGTCGACCTCCAATCCAGATGTGTTTATTCCAAACACAGCTCAGATTCCTTAAAGCAAAGAATGGATTTCAGCCTTGGAGGCCTCACTGGGCTGTGTGAGATGCCTCTGCTCTCCTCTAGCTCAGCTAATCCCTGGGAAAGTGTGACGAATGTCTCTCTGTACTGTGTCGCTATTTGCTTCCGGCATGCTTAAATCTGAAGTTTTAATTCTTGAACCCAAGAAGAGGCTCCAGTCATAAAACCACATGAGACTTCTGCCCTGTTCAAAGGTATATGATGTCTCTGATGAGAACTGTCATCTCCAAAATTCATTTTTAGGTATCCTGCTTGCACGAGGCTCTGTGCTGTGTAACCAACAAATCCAAGCAAACTCTTAAGACCTTAGACAATAGAGAAGTAAGGGCTGCTGACCAAATTGCCGTATAAACAATGTGAAGGTAAGATAAGCAAGTGACTTGATGAAGTAAAAGGAATTGTGGTGACAGTGGCAAGCCTAAAAAGAACACCTGTGCAACACACACACACACACACACACACACACACACACACACACACACACAATTCTTGGGCTAGCTCTGTGTGAAGATCCTCCTTGTGGGCCAATAGAATGGCTGCCAAGGTTGTCTAGACTCATTGCCACCAGGCTGGCCTTTCAGGTACATGTTGCTCTCTTGGGATCAAAGTCCAATCAGAGGATATCCTTCCAACAAATTGGAAAGGGTCAGTTCCATGAACTGCACTTGAAAAAGGCAAGGGGGCGGGGCATTCTTCTAGTTTTTTTTTTTTTTTTTTTTTTGCAAAAATAACCATGAGTCTTCAGGTGAGAGAAACAGGTCAGGCCACAGGATCCTGGAGTGATAGTCAATATTTTGCATAAGCTATAAGAAAGAAACAACATCTTGTTGAACAAAAGGCAGTTCCTAAGGGCAGCCCCAACAGTCCACATTTGGCTAAATGATAAAACCCAGAATAAAATTTCATAAAGAAGACACTGAAGACATTTCGAGATAGGCGAGACTGCTCATGACCAGGTCACCATGGAGCCCTCCGGAGGCTCCAGAGCAGCGCTCAACACATGGATGACCATTTAGCCCCACAGGCTAAGTGGGTCCCAATAAGAACGAACAGAAAGCTCAGAAGGCACCTTTTAATTAATTTCTCCCAACGGTCATGTCAACTGTGGTAGCTCTTGAGGCAACACACAAGTCTAATCACCTTCATCAAGCTCATCATCTAAGAAATCTAACAAAGCTGGAGTATGGGGTTGACTGCTCTGCTATTGCAATGGTTATGTTTATCATGCACCTTTACAGTTCAAATAACAAACAAGGGGAGGAGTAACCCTGAAAAGACTGAAGGGCGCTGTCACCACCGCAGTGAGATTATGCATAGAAGAATGGGCAGAGCCAACAGAATGGCCCCATTCAGGTTCCTAGGAGCGGCTCCCTGGGTACCTCCATTCACTTTCTTGCTTCTCAGCTTTAATCTCTACAGAAAGACTGCCATTTGATCCTGCTTTATGAGAGCTGCCTCCCCATGTCCCCCGAAGCCTTCATAGAAAAGCTGAAAGAGCCCCTTTCTTCTTATCAGAGTATCCAAGTCCCCCATTAACCTCCCTCCCACCCTTCCCATTCTGTTTTGGCTCAAATCACTTGCCCACCTAAGCCTCGCTTAGGAAAATGAGGTTGCAAAAAACAACCTCTCCCTTTCAGGTGAGAAACTGCCCCTTCCATCCATAAAACAATGACTTAGACACCAAGCCCACCATCCATTCAGTAAGTACCACTGGGTACCAATGGGTGTTTGATCACAACGATCTGGCTTAGCCTTAGCCCTGCTGAGCACACGCTGTGCAGTAAAAACAGACAAGTGACAAAAAATCAGGAAAGGGGAAAGCTATTTTACTCCGTGGGGCCACGATGACAGTTCACTCATCCAACAAATACCACTAAACTTATACTCCAAACCAGGGGCTATGCTAGTCAGTGGGGGTGCACATGGATAGAACACAAACAGCTAGCATAGTGGAGATGATCTTTGAGGCAGGTCTGGTAGCACATGCCTGAAACTCCATCACCTCAGTGGCTGAGGTAATTGTCTTTGCTGCTTACACAGTGGGCCTCGTGACAGCCTAGTGTCTGAGAGGTGGCGTAGGGATTGTAATAAAGGAGTGAGAGGCGTGGAGGTGGGGAACAGCATCCTCCTTATAGTTCAGGCAGAGGCAATGCTTTCTCCATTAAAGGTGGATTATAAAGGTAGAGGGGCCGGAGAGGTAGCTTAGTAGTTAAGAAGATGCTCTTGCAGAGGACCTAGGTTGAGTTTTCAGGACTCACACGGTGACCTAACTCCATCACCAGAGGGTCCAATGTCCTCTTCTGGCCTACATGGAAATCCGATCACACATATACCTAAATTAAATTAATGAGACAACTAAAATGAAGGCTGACCTTGATATAGAGGTTGGCAGATGGTTTGGGTGAACACTCCTATAATTTTGGCCATTGGTTCTTAACCTTTTTATGCTTCTATATATAGTATATGCAATATTCATAACAGCACACACAGAAATACACACACGAATAGATAATACACCTATATAGATACATTGATATATGTGTTATATGGGTAGGGTCAGGTACACAAGATAGAGCTGACTGTAACATGAAACCCCTAAATAGGAATAGTTTTAGTGAGAATCACTTCACCTCTGTCTTGATCTGGCCTTGATATCTATTTGTAGCGTTCAGGATTAGAACAAAACTTTGGAATCATTGCTGACCCAGAGTCCATCTGTCTGTGTTTTACTCTGCGGGAGCGTGGCTTCTACTCTAAAGCTCCCTTGAGCTGTCAGATGATTGGTACAGAACTAGCCAATATATTCATATTAGTATGGGCAGCGGGAAGACGCAAATCAAAGTGAACCAAGGATACTTCTCAGTTATTAATAAAGTTTTATTTGTTGTAATTATGTACATGTGTGGATATTTATGAGTGGGTGTACATGGTGTTTATGTGTATGTGTGCATGCCACAACATGCATGTGGAGGTCAAAGGGCGACCCTGCAGGATCAGTTCTGTCCTACGACTCTAACGTGTATTCTGGGGATCAGGGATGAACCTTAAGTCAGCAGGCTTGTGTGACAAACACCATTATCTGTTGAACCATCTCAGTGGCCCACTTCCTCGTCTGAAGTCAGTTCCTTTTGAGCAGTCTGTCTCTATTTCTTTAGTTAGAACTTAGTCAGTGTGGCCACATTTAGATCGGAGAAAGACACAGGGCACATGGCCACCATCAATCCAAAAGAAATGTGCTGTGGCGAGGGGGCTGTTGGAACAACCAGGCTTGTCTCCACCATACCACAGTTTTCGGTAACACACAGTTCCCAAGGTGCTCTCTCTTCCACCTCTTTCTTTGCCTCTCATGTCAATACATGGGCCTGAGAGGATATTATACTATGGCCAACTGTGACTCTGGGTTACAGAGTTTTTTATATATATATATATATATATATATATATATATATATATATATATATATATATGTAAGCTCTATGGAAATTTTGGAAATATATGTTTTATTATCTGGGCATCATTTCAAAATCCATGGTAATATACTGAAGACCCCCATACTCGGGAGACCCTTCCTCAAGTCTCAGGAAATCACAACCACCCAAAGATCACAAGAAACCATACCTGGATCCAATCAGCAGAGGCTTTATTAGGGAAGTAAGCCAGCGGTCAAACCACAAGCTCTCTAGCTCCAAGAGCAAGGTTTGGCCTCAAATGGCGGGCTAAGGGGTCTTTTATAGCATGGGGTGGGGAAAGGAAGGCATTTTCGCGCAGTTATACATGATTGGTTGCATTTTCGTGCGGTTACACATGATTGGTTGTTTTACAAATTTTGAACATAGCACTGGGAAGACCAAGGGAGGGAGGGGTAACCAAGAACAGTGGAACATTTTAGAGGAATCTAGCCCAAATGATCTAGAGTCATGTGAAAATCACTCTGCACACTCATTCTTCTCAAAAAATGTGGTCTTACCAAGTCACTGTCCCCTATACCGTCATTACAAAACATTTCTCACTTCCTCCAGTCACAGCCCCACCTAAGATGGCTCGTATTTTTTATGGTCAGGAATGTGTCTTCCTGCCTTGGGCCTCTTCCACCCATAGGTGGGCCTATTGCTTGAGGCTTGAGGAATGTAATTCATCCAGCAAGTGTCCTGGGGTACGAAGGCCTGAAATCTTATTTTCAGTTCCTCGTTCTGGAATCTGCACTTTTCTGCCCAGGTCTAAGGGCAAAGAAATCTACACATATTTCATAAAATGGCCTTTATAATTTTTCACTCTACAATACCAAAATTCTGTGACATCGCAGTTGATAAAGTAACTGGCTGTGTTGGTGGACAGAAAGCTTAGACTGAAGAAACTTAAGGAAAGAGGACCAGGTAAAAAGACTATAAATAAAACCACTTAGCAGTTTCTTCTGGGAGTGTCAGCAATACTTCTGAATGGCTTAGTACAGAACCTTTACTACATACTCAGAATACAACGAGCCTCACACCAACTAAGGCAGTCCATTACCATAACTATAGGGGTACAAGCTTTAGTGTGATCTGTCTGTCTGTCTGTCTGTCTGTCTGTCTGTCTGTCTGTCTATCCATCCATCCATCCATCTATCTATCTATCTATCTATCTATCTATCTATCTATCTATCTATCTATCTATCTATCTAATCTTGGGCCTCTCTAATCAGAAATGAAGCTATGCCAATGACCAGCCTATTTTGCAAAGTTCTAGAAGTTTTGAACTAAGCTTGTTGTGTATACCTGTATGCCCAGCACTGAATGGGGCTAAAGGAGGGTGAATGTGTACCTTGAGCCACATAGTGAGTTTTGGGGTAACCTGGGCTACATGTTGACACTGTCTGAAAGAGACAAAGAAGAAGAAAAAGGAGGAAGAGGAGGAAGAGGAGGAAGAGGAGGAGGAGGAGGAGGAGAAACCATTATTAGTGGTAGAAGGAGAAGAAATTAGGAAAAAATGAGAAGAAATAGGAAAAATTTATTAGCGGTAGAAGGAGAAGAGGAGATTTTGAAATTTCTGATTTGCTTCTTGAATACCACGAGCTGTCATATATGGCTGCTCCAGTGGAAAATCTCTACAAATAGAGAGGGAACCTACTGATGCCCACTCACATACACCAAGTCCAGTCTCTGACTTCCTGTGAGCTGAATGCAGTCACACAAGGCACACCTGAGCAAGCCTGTACCAGAGGCTCATGAGAACATTAAGTAGTTGGTTTTTTTTTTTTTTTTTTTTTACTACCATGTTTTCTAGTGGTCCATTAACTAGTGATAAATAACTAAAGTCCCTTCAAATATTTACAAGGTGTGATAAACTCTGACTTGTTGTCATTCCCACCCTACTGCTGTTACTGTTACAAAAGCCAGATAGCTCTAACTGACCTCTGTACTGCTGACAAAGGGCTCAGTCCTCCACAGTCTCTCAAGGACCACCTGACTCTGTCTCCCTGAAATGTTCTTTCTTCTAGATCACTTGTTCTGACTCTGTCAGAACTAGTGGAAGCATTTTTGACAGGTATATACATACCTATTCCAGTCTGTCTGCTTGTCCGTCTGTTTGTGTATCTGTGTGTATGTGTTTGTTTGTGTTCGTGGTGTGTGTGTGTGTGTGTGTAAAGGGGCAGAGGGAGTTCCTACAGCATGAGTCCAGTCCTGTTCTGGAACAATGACCAGAAAAACAAAATGAGCCCCTGGCATCCTTTACTAGAATCTGGAACCCATTTTCCAATAAAACCCACATTATAGGTTATTTTAGATCCTGTAGTACTATTAGAATGTAGTTTGACTGCATTTTAGCTAAATAAACATGTGTGAGCACTGCTACCTTCTATTAGGCTGTCCTAATGAGCTATAAGATCCAAATAAGCAACAATGAACTCTGGGAATATCCCGGTCATGAGCACCGATAGATGGTAGACATCGGGGAAACTGAAGAAAATCACGATGGAGTTCTCTTCCCCAGAAGTTGCCTTTCCTTTGAGAGACAAAAGCGAGTATGAGACAACCAACAGGAAGGCGGACTGCCCAGGAATCTTAAACTGCATGGAGCCAACAAGTGCTTCAGAGTTGCAAAATCCAATCCAGAAGCCGTGTTTCCATTGTGTCTTTGCACTGGCTCCTTCCCTGTAGTTGTCTTGGGGTTCACAGCTCACAATTGCACAAGTGGAATTTTGCACAAGTGGAATTTTGCACAAGTGGAATTTTGCCGCGCCACTGAAGCGGGTGGGCAGGAAGGGGAGATGCTAGCTTGCACCTGACTGTAGGGACATGGCAAGGTTTGGAGTGTAGGGAAAGCCAAAGGCTAGCACAGACCTCGTGAAGCCCCTCCTCCTTGTGTTTGCACCTTGTCTGGAATCACCTGTATCAGAATTCCACGGGCACTTACTAAAAAGGTTGACTCTTGGGTCTGCATCCCAGACGGGAGAAAACAGAATCTTAGGGGCGGGGTTATCATTTGCATTGCTAATGCCTTAGCGCCTTGTTTTGTTGCTTTGTTTCTTGGCTGATTGAAGTTTGAACATTGTTTCAAAGAAAGTCATCTCTGCAGGACTAGGCCCATCCTTCCTACTCAGGCTAGACAACACAGCCCAGTTAGGGAGCGGGATCCACAGCCAGGCAACAGATTCAGAGACAGCCCTGATCCAGATTTGATGTGTCAAGGTGGGGTGACACCCAGGGGGCTTCCCTCTTCTCGGAGGAGAAGAGGATGGAAGATGAGGGGAAGCTGTGGGAGGGGGGACTGGGAGGAAGGGTGCAGGTATTGGAATGTAAAGTGAATTAATAAATAAAATAATGAAAAAAGGAAAGAATTATGAACAGATACACACACACACACACA
Source organism: Arvicanthis niloticus (assembly GCF_011762505.2). Classification (NCBI taxonomy): domain Eukaryota; kingdom Metazoa; phylum Chordata; class Mammalia; order Rodentia; family Muridae; genus Arvicanthis; species Arvicanthis niloticus. Next base: position 21,942,679 of record NC_133437.1, read on the forward strand.
CACCTCAGAGATGGAGATGCCTGAGTCCTGCTAAGACACCCAGGAGTATTTTCCACTGAAAGGATCCAGATTTTTAGATTGGCCCCCAACATGCTTCACTTCCATAACCCTTGCTACTGCCAGCCAGGTCTGTAGGAGAAAACAAATATGTGCAGAGAGCCAGGCAGAGGAGGGAGAAGGCCCTAACACCCTCTCCCACCCTTTCTGGCTCACTTTCCGGCCAGGCCAGGCCCGTGCACACACTGAAAACATGTCTAAGACATCTGGACTGAACCCCAACATCTGTTGTAAGAAAAATGAGATTTCCAAGCAGGGCCTCTTTGGAGTGGGATGGTGCCAAGAGGGATGGGGCCTCCCAGGTAGACATCATCACATGGAAACTTACAAGTGCATTTCCTCAGGATCGGAAGATGTGCTTTGAGCAAAGTCCCAGGACTTAAACAAAAATATGCTCCTCTCCTTTCTTGGGGGCACTTGTTAGAAATGTCCACCAGCAATGCCTTCCTACTGCCCCAGGGGGCATCTGGGCTCCTTGCCATCAACCCACATGAAGGTCCAAATGCCACTGGACATTTCGCTGGCTTGACAGTTCAGGATGAAATAGAGACTTTCTAGACGTGTGCTCTTCTAACAGAGTGACATGGAGGTAACAGCTGCTGCTTCCTGAGTCCCTTTCCCCTCACCTCAGAAACCCTGGCTGTTTGTCTCCATCACTACTGGGTGTCCGAGCATGAATAGTAAACTGATCAAAACATTGGTTTCTGTTTTTCCAGAGCTCAGGCCATAAACAAAAGATTTGAATGGTGACACAATAAGACTAATTTTTCATCTGTTCATTCCTCCTGTCTCCACTTCTGTGCGCTTCCCCACTGCAGGAAAAGGGTTGTCAGAGGGAAGGAAGGAGCCAGTGGGTCACCCCAGGGGCGTGTCCCCACCACTGGCCGGAGCATAACTGTATTTTGGAGTCTCAGTGTGTGGAACCTATACACCTATTCCTGGGAAAGCCCCGGCAGAAGGAAAGCAATTGGTAAAGGGCTCCGGGGGACCCTAGTCTCTCCTAAGGTCTCAGAACACTTCGAGAGACCAAGAAATATTTCCAGGAACTGAAAAGAACTAAGAAATAGACCATCTGAGTGGAAAGGGAGGCTCAAACTCACCCCTTCCTTCCCACCAGTGTCCTAAGGCTATGGGACTTAAAATACCATCCTGGGAAAGGGATTAAGGACTTAAGAGAAATGTCCCTTCTAGAAGGCTTCCAAGCACTCTAAAGAACATGTTAAGAGGAATATGCTGAAATTGCCAAATTCTTCCGATTCAGTTCCCAGCTTTGCTTCTAGAAGAAGTTCATAAAGGAACCAGAATGGTCTCTCCGATTTCTCAGAGGCTGACACCTGGCAGTGAGTGAACCTTCTAGACCTTCTCCTGCCTGCAAGGACTAGCAAGCAGTGCCTTGCCTGTGTGAAGGGCCTCATCCTATACATGGGGTTTTGACCATTCAAGCAGTATCCTGTAAAAGCCTTTAAAATCAGAAAACATAAAAATGTTGTCAAGTTACTGACTGGACCCTGATGTAATCTGAGGAGTCTACTTCTATTTGCTTATTCAAAGCCTATTGAAATTGAGGATTTTGATCATGATATTCAGTGGCTGCTAAGACCCTGCCATATCCACTATCAAGCCTCATTCTGGTTCACAGGATGTTCTGAGACCTATCCATCATGTGCTTGCCAAAAATATGGCTGAGCCCATTCTTCAAAGAGATAAGTATGGGGTTGTATATTAGCATTTTTTTTCTCTTTTTTCCATTCTTTGTTCTCTAGTTTATGTCTTTCTTCTCATTGTCCACATAATTCTCTTTTTCCTCTTCCTTGCTTGCTCCAGATTGTATTTCTTGTTTTTCATTTCTCTTTTCTTTCATTTTTCTTTTTCATGGTAAATATCTGATTCATCTTGAGACCAAGTCATACTATGTAGCCCAGGCTGTTTCAGAGTGCCTTCTGCCTCTGCCTCTCTGGTTCTGGATTACAAGCAAGCACCTGCTTATCCATGTCATCTTCCTGTTTATTACTGTGGAAGGAGCACCCGGGTGGATGCTCCTGGCTAGTGACTGGCACTCCACCTCACCTTCTCCCACTTCTTCCTTCTGGCCTCTTTCATTCTGATTTTCCTCATCTGGACCAGATTCAAACACAGCCTCATGAAAATGCATTGTTTAGTCCTCACCTAAAAGGAAAAGGGTGTGGTTGGAAGGGAGAGAGAGAGAGAGAGAGAGAGAGAGAGAGAGAGAGAGAAGAGCCCTCTCTTAACTATTCTCCATTGTCTATCCTCTTTCCCTCTGAGGCCAAGCTCCTCTGAACACTTGCTTTTGTAGTCTTACATCTCCCTCTGTTCCTTCTCTCTTAAAAGTCTGCTCACCAGGCTTGTGGCCATTACACGACCCCACCAAAGCTTTAATTGCAGATGGCAGAACGTCCTCCACCTTGGAGACAATGTGCTTGGGGGCATGGCACACCACGGGCTCCTCTTCTACTTGTAATGCTTTGTTGGCTTGATTTCCAGCGCACCCATGCCCTCCAGCCTTCTTCCTTCCTGGGCCTTTCCTTAGCTTTCTCTGCTCTCTAATTTCAAAATCAGGGGTTCTCAAATTTTAGTAGGCAAAGGAAACACCTGGAAGGCTTATTGTACCAATGTGCAGGGCCCTACCCAAAGAATATCTGATCCTAAGGGTATAGATAAGCGTACAGATTTGCATAGCTAACATGTTCCTAGGTGATATGGTGCTGTTTATCAGCAAGCTGTATTTGGAGTAACTTGCCTAAGTTTTTCCATCATTATTGATTTCAGTAATGACGCTATGCATTTCATATTTACATGTTAAAGACTAGCAAATTTTCATGTCTAGCCCCAACCTTTCTCTTGACTCCCGAAGAATCTTGTATTCCTGCTTAGATGGCTGTTCACCACAGCCAGTTAACACCAGCTTGAAGGTATCTAATGTCCTCTTCTGACCATTGGCACTGCACTCACTCAAACATATACCCGCACAGACTCGTGTGCATATGCATAATTTAAAAAACATAAATCTTTAAAAAAAAAATCCTTGATTGATACAGGTGTTTGGTGTCTACAGGGGGTTCCAAAGAAAGAATACTGAGAAAAGATCATGTTGTTTTAAGGAAAATTCCCCTTGTTTTAAGGATTTTCTTCTTTGATCATTTCTTTCTTATCTGTCCTGATCTCTAGATGGGACAGATTGGCCATTTCTTTGAGTAGTTGCCATCACTTTATGGCTTAGATTCTTGGGCCAAGTATTCAGAAAGACTGTGCAAAACCTAGCCAGCACACTTGTGTGACAGTGCATATCTGGCCGCACAAAAGGGGAGTGACCAAGCTTCAAATGAATGCTGCCACTCAGATGAGAAGATGAACGTGGGAAGCATGTCATGTTCCTGGATTCTTCAAAGCAGTTTCTTAGAATGGAAGGCCTTTGATGGTACAGGGCTGGAGTCTCATCCGGGCTCACATTGCTTCTGGCAAAAAACTGATTGACATTTCCTTCCAAGACTATTGCCCTCCAATGGGTGTTTATTTCAATGGTTAGTAGTCCAGAGTCACTTTGCCTAGCCATGCTAAGCAAAGCTGGAGACGTGAGCCAGAGGACGTGGAAAAGGCTTTCTTCTGTTGCCGTGGTTACTAGTCATTTATACTGTAACTGTTGTGAAAAGGGGATCTGAGCTTGAGTTAACTTCGGAAAACCCATCTTCTTTGGCTAAAATAAGGGTAGATTTGTGGTTGTTTCTAACCAAACCATACTTAAGCAAGGACAGAGCCAAAGCTGACTTGTTGCTAGGCCACTGTGAAGCTCTAGGCCGGTGCTGCAGTTGGTCAATGACTTTCTGAAAAGCTGGGAGGCTTTCCTAGATGCTCTTTCCGTCGTTGCTTTCCTGGACATCAACAGGATCACAGTCACAAACCTTGTTGCCAAATGTTAATGTCACATCTCATTTCAAATACACGGTCTAGTCAATAATTGCATTAATAACATCTCCATGCTTCTTTATATGAGACAGGGTCTCATGTAGCCCAGGCTGACCTTCAACATGCTGTACAAATAAGGCTGGTTCTAATCTCCTGATCTTCCTATCTCAGCCTCCCTATGCTGGGATTACAGTTAAGTGTGTCACCTCACCAGTCACACAGACATGTGGTAATGCTAGGGATACTGCCCAATACACCTGATTTTTACTTCCAGCTTTTGTAGAGTGAAAAATTATAAAAATCATTTTATAAAATGTATATAGGCTTTTCTTTAGGCCTCACTTTAAAGAACATGGAAATTTTTCTCTGAGGCAAGCTAAAAATGTAGACTGGCCGGTTTCAGGAACCGGAAGAGAGGAATGCAAGTCATCTAGGTGGTGCTGAGAAACTAGTCACCTCGATGACAGGGCAGGGCCGTGTCCGGAGCAACTGAGAAATAGAGCAAGTGACAGGGCAAGGCCACAGTGACAGGGCAAGACCACAGTGACATCAAGCATTGTGTACAAAACCTTACATGTGTGATTCCCTCACAGGACGGACCTCATGGATGACTGGTTGTGCCCTTCCCCCAGCCTTGAGCAGGCCTGAAAGACCTTGTTTACCACAATAGACCAAATAATTTGACCCACCTTGGCTGCACATACAGCCTGCTACAGGAACTTAGAAGAATAGACTGCCTGCTGAGCTTGCCTTGAGATGCTGAGAAATCTCAGGCGGTGACAAAGGATGGGTTCCTCCACCCATCTCCTGCTGAAACAAGAAGGGTTTTGGTGAGGCTTCCCCGTTAAACTGAGAACCGAACATTGAACTTCGAGCCTTGATCAGAACACTTGTCTTGGCTTCACCTTTTCTCGCCCTCTGACCCCCTTTCATTCCCAGCCCCCCTTTCAGGTGAACCCAGTTGATCCGTGGCCGCAGGTGGCTACAACTGGTCAACGGTTTTATATAGCTTCCCTGGTTAAAAGAGTCCTGTCTTTGGGTTTGCATCTCTTTGGCTTCCTGATTAATAATTGATATTGTATTCTTGGGTGAAACCCAATAGGACAAAGGAGCATGCATTTGGATCTCTGTAACTCCACTGAATCATCGTTTAGCCTCTGTTGTCTCCCCTGCCACTCCCTCTCTGGGTCTTAGATCCTGCCCAGTCCCCGTGTCCTAACACAGAAACCTTTAAAATTCAAGAAACCTGGCACCGAAGATCAATATCAGATCCATGTACTCTATAGTGTCTCGGTGGAAAATAACTATCCCTATCCTTGGCTGTCAACCCTGTGAGAACCCATTTGGTCAATCTGTTGAGGAGAATAGTCTTTCAATAGTCACCAAAATATTGAGATTATAATCCCTTGAAGATCACCCTCTGGCCAAGAGTTCAATTTCAGCCTGTTTTCTGTTCTGTAATAGAATACCAGAGGCTGAATCTTTTATACGGGAAAAGAAGTTTATCTATGTATCTCATAATTTTGGAGAAAGAAAGCCCAAACAGCAATACACTTGTTCTTAATAAGGACCTTTTCCAGAATGGCAGGTAGCATCATGGCAGGAATACATTTGAGAAGGAGCTATCACATACCAAAACAGGTCACAGCAATTAGGGTCAGATTCATCTTTTTATAAGAATCAACTCCCATGAGAACTGAGATCACACCAGAAGCAAAAAATCTCTTTGGAGGACAGAAGCCAATGATCTAATTACCTCTACCAAGTCCCGCCCTTTAAAAATGTCAATACTTCTCAATATCCCCACTCGAGGCATCCAGCCTCCAACATCAGAACCACTGGGGGATACACACCATATCCAAAGTTCAGTGACTGGACAATGAGCTTTCACGAAAGAAGACTTCTTGGCCCAATCTTCCTGCTTCCTTCTAGACCCTGTCAGGAAGAACACACATTTAATGAATACACTGCACACATTTCCAGACACAAGGGATGGTCCTCAGGCATCTACGAGATTCACTTGACCTCTGATGCTCAGAACCACATTTGACAGAGCAGCACTTACACTGTAGTGACTTTAGTGGTGTTCCACCCCACCCCCTTGCTTTTTTCAGCAAAGAACATGAGTTTTCATTTTGTGTTGATCCCTGCAAACTGCTAGGCATTCCTAGTTCTGTTCATCTTATAGTAGTCCCATTATAGTACAGGAAGAGACCACAAATCCATGGTGATGGAGGAGATATTCAAGCCCAAAGACACCCACTCAAACCTATCCGAGCAACCCAGCCACATACTCCGGAGTCAAGGCTCGTTGGGTTGTTCATTAGTCCCTGCAGAGGTCTAACCCTATCTTTTTGCCTCATCTGAAGTGTCTTCTCATTTTTACACGTCATAAAACCTACTCATGGTTTGCTTTTATATTGGAGACTGATGGAAGTGTGAGCAGTTGGCAAAGTGGGAAAGGAAATACAATTGCATGTAAGCCATCCGAGTAGATGGGCAAATAATCAGAAAGGCACCTTTATGTGCAGGAAAGAAGAGAAAGGGCTGCTTGGAATCTGTGGGTCTTCTGAATTGCACCCAAGTGTATTGCCAGCAGTGAGAAGCAGATAGGAAGGCACACATCGGAGATGTTGGGGGCCATAATGACAGTACTGTGCCAGTACACACCACACACACACTCACACATACACACCACACACACACACCACATATACACATATACACACCACACACACACCACATATACACATATACACACCACACACACACACTCACACACCATACACATGCACATTCACACACACCACACACACACTCACACACACCACACACACCACACATACACACACATTCACATACCACACACACACCACACACACCATACACACACACTCACACACACCACACACACTCACACATCACAAACACACATTCACACACATACCACACACACACCACACACAGAGAGAGACAGAGAGAGGAAGAGAGAGAGAGAAAGATAGAGAAAGAGAGAGAGAGAGGAAAAGAGAGAAGAGAAAGAGGGGGGAGAGGAGGGAGGGAGAGGGACGGAGAAAGTTGATAGTCAGGAAGGGACACTTTCTACTCTACTGTGGGAAGCAACATAATCCAATGTCAAAACCTAACAAAGACATTCCAAAAAAAAAAAAAAAAAAAAAAAAAAAAGCAAACAACAAAGCAGCATTACCTATGTCCATAAACACTAAAGGCCGTCATGACATACCAGTGAGTCAAACCTGGCAACATGTAAAAAACACAACACTCATTACAGACAAGGAGCAAACTCATGTGTGTGAAGATAGCTCCACACCAGAAAACCAGTGAGGGCAATCACTAAGATTAGGAGTAAAAGCAGGAAGCAGCATGACCATTGCAGGAAAGCCACGGGGAACAGACAGCATCGGCTCTACTTAACATTCACGTCGAACTGAGAACAGGAAGAAAGTCCTCCAGTCTCAAAAAGAAATCTACCAAAACCCCAGAGTCAGCAGAATACTTGGGACTCACATACTGACTTCTCGCCTCCTAGCTCCACACAAAGGCAAGAACGTTTCTTGTCTTGTCTCTCTGTTCACCACTGTAGTTGACAACATGACCAGGATGAAAGCAACAAGAGGGGTGTCAATCAGAAAGAACTAATGAAGCTCTTCACCTACAGATGGGAATTATTCATATAGAGAGCCCCCAAATATCTCAAGAACCACTGCTAAGAACCAAGACGCCGGTGTAACAGACTGATGGGAATGGGGTAAAATGTAAGAATCCATTTTATGTGAGAGAAACAAATGAATAGAGACTGAGACTTAAAGACACTGGGTCGCACACTAAAGCTCTGAACAGTTCATTGTCTGTAAATTATGTCATTCCCAAAGTTACAACAGTAAGACAAATGACTTGTTTGTCTTAAGTGCTTCATGGCATGGGAACAGAATACCAGCAACCTACCTAGGGTGTTTCCTAAGGACAGCTACCCTCCTGGTAGGTCTTGAAGAAAAGTACCTGTCTTACAGAATGTGGCTTGCCTGTAGGCTGGCCATGTTGACAACCTCCCTCATGTATGGTCTTCATCCATACCAGGACAGCAGTTTGTAGGTGCAGTTAGAGTTTGAATCAATGACATCTGTAAGCTACCAATGTGGGTGCTGGGAAAAGACTCTGATCTAGAAGAGCAATGAGCTTGCTCTCTTGGCAGCTGAGCCATCTCTCCATCTCTCCAGCCTGACAAGGACCGTTCTTGACCTCCTTCACATGCTCTTAGTCTGAGATCTTTCCTTACCAGTGATGTGTCAATCATCATCTTTACTGTACATTTTTCCATAGGTGGGTGGGTTCTTGACACTAAGACCACAGCCATCAACAGAGGGTTTCCTTACAGTATGCTTGAACAGTAGTCTAGGTCCTTGACTATATAGCAGCCAAGCATCAATTTTCCAAGCTTTCTTTCTTGCTGTGTGAGAAAGGAACTGAGCTCTGGATGTCTGCCATGTTCTGGCACCTGTTAGGAGTGGGTCTGAGATCCATGTTGGCACAGCTTGCTGTTACTGCCCTAATGGGAAGGTTATTTCCCTCTGTCTCAGAAACCTCATCCTTAATCCACATAGAACCTTGGCAATCAGTATTGGCCTCAACCAATGCTCAGTTAAAACTCAAGATTCTCTAAGTAGAGACTCTTTGCTTTGTTCTCAGGAGATAGTCTCCAGGTGGGTAACAAGTGATTTGATTACAGAGGCATCACATCTAAGGCTATACCCTGAGAGTCTATGAGCAGAAAATGGATGGGAAAATTTTGTGACTTTTTTGTTAGCTTATATAGGCGTTGGGTCCTTCTGAGAAGTATGCATTATTTGAAATCATTAAGAGCTCCAACCTCTGACAGGAAACACAAGATCAACCATTAACACATATAAGTAAAAACCAAGACACTCAAAGGAAACTGTAACTGTAAGACTTAAGATAGTTGTCAATGCAAATCACTAGATTAATGTAAACACAGTCAACTTCTCTCTTAACAAACAGGCATTAGATCAAGGGGTTTTTCCTGGACCATATAGTAATTTTACCATGTCAATTTTGATAGTCTATATATAAGTCTGACTTAGCAAGGATGCACGTTGACCTGTATCAGAAAAAAAATATGTTTATTTTCAAGTGCACAGTAATAATGCACCTTGTTCTCTCACAAAGAGCAACTTAGTATAGTGTTGCAGAAGCAGATAAGACCACTGACAAGGAGAACATTACAAGCTTTTGTGAATAAGTGGTAACCTGAAAAAGTACACACATGTCCCAAAGTCTGGCATGGCTCTGGGATTTGTGAGAAGGGAAAAGATGTTTTAAATGAATATTTTATTTAGTACAATAGAAAACATGCAAAAGTACCTTTGTTGTGTTTATAAGAATTCTAGGTAATAAGCCAAGGACGGTGGGCCACTCCCGTAATCTCAGAACGTAAGAGCCTGTGACAGGAGCAGTTCCACAAATTAAGGCTAAATCTGGCTATAATAAGTTTAGTCTAGCCTCAGCTACAGAGTGAAAAATCTATCTCTCAAAACTAAAAGTAAAAATGAAAGAAAAAATCTCCATAACCTGAAATTTCCTTAGCCTCCCCCCTCCCCCCAAGCTTTGAACACTGTCAAGGTATATTCTTTCCTGTAGAGATATTCATGGAAACAGCAAGAGAGGCATAGGGTACCCTCGTGGAGATGGGAGGCAGTGGATAAGGACCCAGCACTGGTCAAATTCCAAAAAGATGGGTGGGTGGATGCCCAGGTTCCGTGTCCATTGTTTAACTTTCACAACTCCCTTCTGCCTCCCTCCCACCTCCTCAGTTCCTTTCTCTGTCCTTCTGTCCCCCCCTCCTTCTTTCCACATCCCCCCTTCCCATGCTTTTCCTCCCTCATGCTTCATCCCATCTTCTCCCCCTGTGTGTATGTGCGTGTATGCATGCATGTGTGCATGTATGTATATATGTGTATATGTATGTATGTGCGTGTGTGCATGTGTCTGTGTGCATGTGGGGCTTTTTTGTTGTTGTTTTAAGATAGTTTCTCTGTTTAACCTATATTGGTGTTAAACTGCCTATCTCCTGCTTCTACCTCTGGGTACTGGGAACACAGAGATGAAGTATTGTGCTCCCTGGTGTTTATTTTTAAAGGAGGCTTGGAAGACCAAGACTTGTAGGTTCATAGCTAAAAGAGGATCAGTCGGGGTTTGAACTTAAGTACCTCAGATGCCAGTGTCCACGTTGCCTCTGTCATATCCATGCCTCTTCTTCCTTTGCTCCTTCATTCAAAATATATTCGATGGGCACCAGACTCCAGTGACTAGAGGCATGTGTTAGTCACTTTACTTCTCAAGTCAGGGTTTATTTGGGTGCACATACAGAGGGTACAGCCCAGCAGGGTGGGGAACCCATCGGCCAAGAGAGTGAGGCCGCTGCTCATGTTGTATCCAGTCAGGAAGCAAAGAGATGACGCCTGGTGCCCAGCTGGAGTTTCCTTTTTACTTAATCCAGAACCCCAAGATGCCACTCACGTTCAAGGTGGGTCCATCCTCTTCAATAAAATCTTTCTGGAAACCCAGAGGTGTGTTTCCATGGTGATGGGAAATCTAGTCAAGGGGCAATGTCGTTTAACCACAAGGCATTACCTCAATGACAGTACTGAAGGCTGACTTTACAGTGACAGAAAGACCTCAGCAAACACAAACCAGCAATGTGGCTACATGCAACTGTATAGCACTAACTGGAGTGTGTGGATTCCTGATGTCAATCATAGCCTTTGTCCCTCCCCCTCTGTTTGGTTGTCCCTGGAGATGCTTCATCTGCATATCACATGCTCCCAGGTTTCTCCCAGAAGCCATGTGCTGATGTGTTGGTTTCTGTGTTTGCTACTGTCACCCTCCCAGTCAACCATGGCCAGGTCCAGCTGCTCCCTGCCCCAGCTCCAGGCACATTGGGTTTCCAAGGCCGCCTTGGTTCTGCCCATGGCTGTATCAGTGGACAGTTGCGGGAGGCTGGGGGAGCTGAACTGCTCACCGTTCAAGCGTGTTATCGTGTTATCGCTGCTTGCAGCAGCTCCTCCCCTCAATGAAAATTCATTATCAGCCTCCAACAGCATCCGCCTCTTAGCTGGACTTGAAGGTTGTCAAGGTGGAGAATGGAAAGACGCCAAAACCCTAAACCTTCGTCGTGAGCCTTCAAGAGTAGTGAGAATTCTAATGTTCAAATACAAAAGCAAAGTTTTCTTGCCCTGACTTCAGGACTGCTGTGGGAAAGACAGAGGCTCCTCTCACCCCACCTTGGTTCTGAAGAAAGACTACAGCATAGTGGCTGGAACACTCACTCAGACAGTCTGGGAGGAAGGAGGCCTTTCTATTCCTGTGATGTGGAGATGGCTTAGATGAAAACCTGATTGTCCTCCTTAAGAACTGTCTCATGCCTTTGGCAATTTAGCAATATTTTTATAGTGAAATTGTGTCCTACCAAATTCTGTCTACCTAAGCTCTCATGGAAAAGTATCTCTCTCCCACTACCAAGAAGTCTCAAGGATTCAAAAGGCTGCCAGGACCCAAGGTGAGGGAGCCTGTCTGCAGTTCAGGTTGGGAGAAGAGGGTCTTACAAGCCTTTTTTTCCTCAGAATTCAAATCACGCATCTCACATTGCAGGATTAAACTAACTTTCTGGCTCAAAGGAAGACTGAGCACTTTGATATGTGCATATGATGACTTAGGTTGAAAGCCAGTGGTTCCTCAGTAACCTTGATAGGTCTGCTGGCTTCTTGGCATTTCATTTGGTTGTGGGGAGCTCTGAGCACTGGTGACTCCAAGATTCACATTCTACCTTCTGTCTGAAGTCTCTAAGCTCTCCTAAAACAAAGAAAATAAAAGGGTCAAATTTCTTCTGTGGGTATAGAGTTGGCAGGCGGCCTGAAAACCAGAGAACGATTCTTACAGAAAGAAAGAAAGAAAGAAAGAAAGAAAGAAAGAAAGAAAGAAAGAAAAGGAGAGAAAGGAAGAAAGAGCAAAGCAAAGCAAAGCAAAGCAAAAAGCAAGACAAGACACCTCAACATCTCCCCTGTTGGAATCCTTCTATGGAAATTCTGGTCCTGCTTTTTCTAGACACATTGGAGGAAAGCTTACAACAGTCAGCAAAAGGATCCAGGTTTCTCTGTGCACATAGAGCAATCATTTGGATTAGCTGAATGGTATTATTATTATTATTATTATTATTATTATTATTATTACTCAAATTTGAATACTTCCAAAAACCAAACGGTAGAAAAAAATAGTGACTACCCTACCAAAGAAAAGCAGCCTTCGAGTAAATGGCAGGTTGGCTCACTGCCCTGTGTCAGGTGGAGAAAATAGAGTGATTGACCAGGTGGCATCTTCCAGATTGTCCTTTTAATGGGACAATAGAAAGAGCACACGTTTGGGCTTGCCAACTGACACTCTTGCTTGTGTGTAGTGGAGGCACAGTTTAGGTAGTATAGCACAGTATTCTTTCTTCCATGGTTACACAGTGGGCGTCTGTCTCAGAAGCCACAGTTACTCTACTGAGCTGCACCAGGGATGATATACGCCCTTCCTACAGAGTTTCCACAAACAGCCAGCAAAATCTGCTCAGTCACGTTTGTGCTGAATATCAGTGTTCTTTGTCATTATCTGAATAAAACAAAATGACACATGGTCATCTAGCATCTGTGGTCCCCAAACTTGAACCGTTTTGTGCATTAAAGAGACCCAAAGAAAGATTTTCAGTAGCTAAAAAAAAAAAAAAAAAAAAAAAAAAATTCTATTACAACGACTAGGGATGTAGGTTCTTTTAGTTTGCCTAGTGCTCATGAAATCGTGAATACAAACCCAGCACCACACAAAACCAGGCCAGAGCCAGTGAGTGCTTGAAATTCATCATTAAAATGATTTCACCACATTTTTATTATAGACGGTGTTCTGGAGATTTTAAAAGTTTTTTTTTATGTGTACATGCTAGAAATATTATATTAGGGTAGCCAGGATCATCTATTCACAGCTCCGTCTAATGCATCATTGTTGGTAACCACTGTCTCCAGGATTAGAGGGGAAATTATAAGTTATAAGGCTGGGCATAACTTATTGCTTTACTGATTGTTTCTATTTGACCTGAGGGAAAAAAAATGCTAACGATGAGATTAAACCTAAAAGGATGACATGTCTGTAGCCATTATGCTGTGAATGGCTGGAGAACACTCTTCTAAAGTTATAAAGCCATGTAGCTAAGGGATGGATCATGTTATAGACCAGAGTCAAGTCCTGACACACCCTTATTGTTGGACTTTCATCATATGCAAACAGACAGTTAACATTCAGGCACAAACTATTTGTCAGTGTTGATCAACACTGACACTGAGTGCAGACACAAGAATTCAGCACAGACCAAAACACTAAAAGTACTCATGCAAATGAGTTGTCTACACGAAAGTTAGACAGAACACTGTATGTTAACATTGTTATTAAATCACGTCTACTGTAACCTTCACCGGAGTGAAGTTCATGATGAATGTGCACACATATGCAAACGTATACACTCATCTCCAAGAATCAGCCTTCAGCCATTGACTAGCACACTGTAGTGGGGTGGCCACACCCTTCTCTATCCGGTGTTTCCAGTGTGCCCCCAAAATGCAAGGAGGCTGCTTGGAAAGGAAACTCCTGGGCTGGAGAGGTGGCTCTGGGGTTACAAGAGCACACTGCTTTTGCAGAGGACTCAAGTTTCATTCCCAGCATCTACCTTAGTTAGGTAGCTTACGTTAGGCAGCTCACAGCTGTCTATAATTCCTCCATGGGATTCAACACGTCTGGCCTCCACAGGCCATACACATACACATGTGGTCTCACATACACATGCCTGCACACATAACTAAAAACTAATAATATCACAATCTTAAAAAAAAAAAAAAGAAGAAGAAGCTCTGTTTCCCACCCCACCCCACCCCCGACATCAAGCGAATGTGTTTGTGGAATAAGGATAGTTAGATCTGTGTGCCTTTCTGAAGGCCGTGATAGGTCAGGGGCAGAAGCAACAGCAGTGGAGCTTCACCCTGAGCCACACTACCATCCCTGTGTGTTCCCAGACCTTGGAGTTTTCTTTTGTGCTTACAATTCAATGCACATGTGTAAGTTGAGAACCTATAAATCACAAAGGATCTTCCAAACAATGTTAGTATGTAAATATAAAATATAGCATTAACTCCCCATCATTAATATTGAAGAGTAAGTCAATATTTGATAAAAAATTGTCTCAAGGGAATGTGCCTTTCTGCCTGGTTCTATGCCTCGCAGACTTATTCAATTATTATTTAATTACCCGGTTAAATGTCATGGCTTACAAAGCAGGGATTAGATTAATAAAAGCGTGAGGTTTATTTTCAACTAGTCCTGCATTCGATAGAGCTTGAGTTTGTTCTCCCTCCTCTCAGGGCACAGAATCATCACCAGCCTTCTGCACCTGCTTCTGTAGGGAGCCGATTCTGTTTGATCCCCCACCCCTGCCTCCTACACTTTTTAAAAAGTTGTTCTGGATTTGTCATAGTTTGCTAGTCTTTCAGCCTGTTCTCCACCCCACGTCTTCTCCTCTCTGGGAGTCTTAATTCTATAGCAAACCAAATACCTTAGCAAACAGGCGTGCCTGAAACACAGAAATAGAAAGCAGACGCTGGGCCATGCAGAACCTTCTAGTTTCAAAAGAAGGTAGGACACCATGCAGAGCAGTTTCCAAGCCAGCACCTTATGACTGAATGGCTTACTGGTTAATTCATCACTACACGGTTGCTATAGCAACCTCTCTATCAGGAAGATTTCTTGGCACCTAAATGGACTTTATTTCCCTGACATTCAAAGAGGAGGGCACTGACAGTGTCTAATGAGAAGACTGGGTGACATCAAATGGCTCCCTTTTCAGCTTTACCATATTGGACCAACATTTGGGTATTTTGAGTATGGTCTTTTGTCAGTCCTGGAGGGCAGAGGTGCATGATCATGGTGGGGGTGGAGAGGAAGGGAGGGAGCAGACAGACCCGGGAGGGCTGAGGGGAAGGCTGGAAGAGCAGCTGAAACGTGGTGGGCCACGAGGGCCTTTTGTTCCCCACCATCTGTGAGCTGCGGTTTTGGGAGCGAAGCCAAAGGCACGTTACCTGTAGTGTGCTCCCAGAGCCAGAGCTAGGCAGCCAGTTCTGCCTCAGAAGCCTCCCATTATGCAGGGACATAATAGCCTGGCAAATAAAGTATCTGAACATTTGGCTTTATGAATATTGAGCAAAAGTCTTCAAATACATTATGAAAATGGCTCTAATTGAACAGACGTCTGAATCCCACGAGCTCAAGGCCACTCATTTGTATGTTAAGTGTGATAGTTGGATAAATGAGGACTGGTTTTTGTTTTGTTTTGTTTTGTTTTTCAAAAGAACCTGGTACACTCCAAGGGGTCCTATTTAACAATTGCTCTAAAGTACAGTAAGGCCACATAGATGAAACTGGAAGGAATATAAGTAAAGTATATATATATATATATATATATATATATATATGATTTTCAGATAATAAAAGTAAAAATCAGATTATATACATTTGAAAAATCACAATTTGCAAAATACCACATATCCTTGTAGGAAGTCAGCTGAGCAAGCAACATTAAAACCCTTAAATTAAAAAACAAGCAAACCAACTAACTTTGACTCAACAGATTACCTCTACTAATCTGTCCAAAGATAATTGTTAGTGCATACATAAAGCATTGATGAGAAGCCAGTTGACTAAAGTGCATATTATCTCTTAAGATTCAGAAATTTTCTAACTGCGAAACACAAGGAAGTGGTTAAAAATCACTTATGGGATATCTATGTGACAGAGCACTTTGCAGCCATTAAAAATACTAAGGTATGTTTGGCCAAATGACACACATATCAGCAATATTAATGTTACCACTACTATTTAGATCTGGCATGTGCCCCCCGGGGCATGTTTATAAACATTTGGTTCCCACTGCTACTGATGGATGGTGGACCCTGTGGGAGGCAGGGCCTAGTTGAAGCAAGTTGGGAGGTGATGGACAGCATGTAGGTGATGTGAAGACCTTGGGCAGTCCTTCTCTCCTTTGTTCCCAGTTGTCACATGTGAGTTGCCACATGTTCCCTGCTATTGTGTCAAAAGCTCTGAACTATGAGCTGAAACCAGCCTTCCCTCCTTTTAAAATGGATACCTCAGGTATTAGTTCCCAGCAACTGAGAGCTAAAACAACTAACAAGGTAAGCGGACAGGGCGGCTTGTATGAACGGCCGTTCCCTTGGCCAACAGCAGATATAGTCTAAACAGAAAAGGCTTTCAGACGCAATAACGTTTCAATGGCTGATGTCTCCATAGACCAGAATTATATGTGATTTTGCTTTTTGTTTTTAAATTTTACTGTGCTTGTTTCCACTTTCTGAGTTTTCAGCGGGTGAGTGTGTTTTGCTGCTTTATACAATGTTATAAATGTATCGTACAAAGGAAACACGTTTTATGCTTATGTCTAGCAATCTCTTATGCAATGCATGTCCAAGTTGTTTTAGGAGAAGGCAAATCTTGGCCAGATGTTTTAGACTCACTGTGTCCTGGTAAATTCAAGTCCACTCTGGGAATTAATGGACAGAGATGCCCAGGTTTCTTGGCCTGTGGAAAGATGTATGGTAAGGTCCTTTTACTGATAATTCTTGACTCTGAGACCTCCATCTCAGGGACTCTCCTGTGTTCTAGAAAAACCAAATGACTAGAAGCAGTGATCCAGGAAAACAGGCAGGAGAGTAGAGTAGAGGCAATTTTATAAGCACAACAGAAAGTATTATAATTGGAGTGTGATTATCAAATAGAGACTGATTCTACAGCAGACTTAGAAAAACAAAACAAACAAGCAAAAAAAAAAAAAAAAACCAAAAAACAATAAAACACAGTCTTTCCACCCAATACAGTGTGGAAATAGCCTGCTGGGGCTATGCTGTTACACACCTGTAATTCTAGCATTTAGAAAGCACAGACTGGACAACTATTACAAGGTCAAGGATATGGCATCCTGGTCCACACAGTGAGCTCCAATCTAGCCAGGACTACATAGTAAGACCTTGCCTCCGAAAGTTGAACGGCTGGGATGACAGCTCAGCCGGGAAAGTGCTTGACACAAGAATGTGGACCAGAGTTCAATTCTCCTGAACCCATACAGCTCAAACAAAAAGCCAGGCAGATGGCCAAATTGAAATCTCAGAACTGGTGAATTGAGGACATGGATCCGTGGGGGCTCACTGGACAGCCATCTTAGCCTACTTGTTGAGTTTTAGGCCAATGAGCAAACCCACCTCAAGAAAGTAAGGTGGGCAGTTCTTGAACAACAATGGGTTAGGCCCAAGCATACGCACATGCATGCAAACACTATGCAAGGCTCATTCACGTGCGTGTGTGCACACACGCACGCACAAAAGCACCCACACGAGGAGAAACCAGCCTTCCAAACTTCTTCAGGGTTCAACCCTGAGGAAGCACACTTACCTCCTCTCTTGCTGAGCTTCCTTAGGGGTATTACAGAGAGCGCCCGTTCCCTTCTTACCCACTTCTTACATTAGCACAGACAATAGCAATCAATCCATTAATCAATCGATTAGAGCTTGCACTTGGGCTTGGATACTTACCATTCTTAGGCAGAAATTTCCCAAGCAACACTGTAAAGGACTATGAATTAATCTCCCAGGCTGGCTCTGTACTGCGGCACCATAGAAAACACCTTTGCAATTAGATGGTTTAGAACTCAAACGGCTGGGAATTATTCTAATTTCTCTCAAAGAAAATGATATCGATCATTGTATTATTTTACATTGCTAAGTCATATAAAGTACTCCTAATGGCTGCTATAGCTCGTTGTGTGTGCCTATGTTACTCTTGGCAGCACTTGCTCAAACCTATTCCATTAACAGAGCTAGACGAATTTGATTTTAGAAAAAAAAAATAATAATCCATCCTTGGAAGGATAGTGTCATGACTTTCATGGAAACAATACCTCTCAGCAAACAATGCCCTTTATTTTGGCAACCTGTCCTTCCTGCCATCTGCCTTGCAAAAGCACTTGCCAGGGTTGCAATCATAATTGAGTTAGAGGGGGGAATTAGATGTAATGAAGGGGAAGAAAATTGATTGCTTAATTTTTATTAACAGAATGCAAGAGAATCGTGAAGCCCTGCTGTGAACCAAAATGGGACAAAGAGAAGAAAACACAGAGAGGACTCCAGGTGGCAGGAGTGTGTCTGCGCACACTTGTGCGGTCCTCTACACAGGCTGGGGGAGAGGCCAGTGCATAGGTGAGTCGGGGGTTCTGGAAGGAAGGCTAAAAGGCAGAGATAGCCAGAGCTGAGCAGATGTGCCTATAGAGAAAACAGCACAGCTGCTGGAGCTCGTAGGGCTCTGCTGGGAAGGGAGGGTGAGCTCTTTCTGCACTCTGCCTGACAGGGATCTCATCCTTGCTAGGTTGAAGGAAGAGGCAGGGATGCATGTGGGCATACAAACATGAGTGACTTCTGGTTTTTGGCCTCCATCCACCAGTGGCGGCTAGTAACCTTTATGGGCCTCCTAGATCCATAAAGATGAATGGAAAGGCTAGGGGCATTCAATAGGATGCTGTCTTGACATGCATGAAGCCCTGGGTTCCATTCTCAGCACCAAACATACTGGGCAGGCTGATAAAAGCCTGAGACCTCAGCACACAGGAAGTGAAGACAGGAGGGTCAGAAGGTCAGAGTCATGCTTTGGCGGTGGCTCAGTGGGTAAGAGAGTTTGCTGAAAAGGCATGAAAACCCAAGTTCAAGTCTCTGGCTTCTACATAAAAAGCTGGGTGTGGCTTCATAGTACCTGTTTTTTTTTTTTTAAAAAGAAACTCAAAGTCAATTTTGGCTACCTAGTGAGTTCCAGACATACTGAGCTACATCTGACCATATCACAAAAACTGTGTTGATTTCCTGGGGTCAATCAGACTATGTCTTCTGCTTGTCATTAAGGGGTACCCACTTTACTGTCATACGATGTTTCTTTCTTAGAGTAACCAGTGACTCCCGTAATCTTCTTGCCAGTCCCGAGAACCAGCACGAATCTGCATATCCCTGTTACATGATTGCTGTGGGAAAGTTGGAAGCAGATCTCTGTGATGTGGAGTGAAAGGAACATATGGCTCAGAAAGAGAAGGTCCCTGGAAGTCCAGTCATCATCAGAGAGATTTCCACTGCTAGCTGATGGGGTCAGGTGCGGGGACCCACAACCAAACATCAGGCAGTTAGAGGCCCCAAATTGAAGATCTCCATCAGGCCCCTCCTTCTGAAGCCCAGGAAACTCTGCAGAAGAGGGGAAGGAAGGTTTGCAGGAGCCAGGGCTTTGAGGACACCAGGAGAACCTGACCCACAGAATCAACTAATAGGAGCTCACAGAGACTGAAGGGGCAATCATGGAGCCTGCATGGGTCTGAGCTAGGTCCTCTACATATATGTTAATGTTTATAGCTAGGTGTTTTTGTGGGATTCCTGGCAGTGGAAGTAGGGCTGTCTGCAATTCTTTCATCTGCTCCTGGGACCCTTTTCTTCCTATGCCTTGCTTCCCCCAGCAAGGCTGGAAGGCTGGGGGAGGCTTTGTGCCTAGCCTTACTGTATCTTGTTACATAGTATTCAGTGGCTATCCCTGGGAGGCCTGTTGTTTTCTGAAGGAAAATGGAGGAGGAGTGGATCTAGGGAGAGGGGAGGTGTGAAGAAGCTGGGAGGAGTCAAAAGAAAGGAAACTGCTGCTGAGATAGATATATTGAAAACAAAACAATAAATGAAAAAGAGAGAGAGCCATTCTGATGATGGTGTCATAGCATCATTGCAGGAATGTCCCGTCTCCTTAGTGCAGTTCCACACTGCCAACTGTACAGAGGGACATGGCAGTGTCTGGCTCCCTCTATAAGGGACACTCGCTATTGAAAGTGACCAGATCTCAGTGCATTGACTCCCAGTGATTCCAAACTCTGAAACTCTCTTTTTCTTGGCTTCCTGATTCTGGGAGTCAAGTTCATAGTTTACTCATAGTATACATGCTGTGAAATGTATTTCCTTAAAACAAAACAAAACAAAACAAACAAAAAACCCAGCCTCTCAGTTTTCTCTTCTCAGAAAAAAGAAGACACAAAGCCACACTCTATGCCAGCCCGTGAAGATAATCTGCATATGTTTGCATTACAATTTAGCTGATAAAGAAGACTCCAGCAATGCATGAGGCAAGTCCATAATATAGTATATTCATCTCTAAAATCTAGTAGGGATGAAATAAGCTTGATGTATGAAACTTACCGGGTTATATGAAAATATTCACATTATAAATGTTACAGATAGGATTTAAACTTCTATGATCTAGGCAGGATGGCACATGTCTGTGTCCCAGCACTCTTGGGGGTTGAAGCAGGGAGATCACTCCTGCAGTTGAGGCCAGTCTGGGCTACACAGTGAGAGCCTGTCTCACAACAAAGGAAAAAAAACAACAAAACAAAACAGCAACAACAAAAACCCAAATGAACCAGACTGTTATTACATGGTATGTGATATCCTCCGCCAAGAGAGAAGAGGAAAACAAGAGAAATTTAGGCAAACATGAAAGAACAGGGGGACTTTGCTAATGTATTCCAAGGTAAGCTGGGAATGATGGGGCCAGATATATTTTTCTCTTTCTCATTTCTGCCTAATTTTGCTGAAATAATCATGGCTACTTACAAGTCAGAAAGCAAAATTTTAATGTTCGTAGATTGGAGAGTTTTTAATATACATTGACATTTCCCAAAACTAATTGGGGACGCCAATTAGGAAAAGTTATCTTATTAAATTGCAACACAAATGACTTGCAACAGATGGTGTTTGATCCCCATAAACCCACTGATAGTAGAAAATACTGGTGAGGTTGTGTCCTAGTAAACCCATTACATGTTGAATGTACCAAAGCACAGGGGTGCATCTAATTGTTGGGCATGGTGGCCCACACCTGTGATCACAGCACTCTGGACACAGTGGCAATAAAATCACCACTTGAAGGCCAGCTTTGGGGTACCTAAAACTCCATCTCTAAAGAACCAACAAACAAAAATGCCATTAAAGAGCGACGACAGTGTAGAAACACAGTGTTCCAGGAGGCTCTGTTGTCTCCCTGCCCCCATGACTGAGCTGGCTCAGAACTGTAGCTTACCAGTGCTGCCTGTACCAGAGAAAAGGATCCAAGGATGTATTGCTGGCCGGGTGAAATAGGTCAGAATTCAAAATCGGAATTACTCAGTGCCTATTTCTGTCACACCAGAGGGAAGACGAGATGTGGAAAGTGGACCCACCAGGAACTGCCTGTAGTTTGAAGTATGTGGCTCTGCCTTGGGTGGCGAGGACTGAGATTCCATTATTAGCCTCCCCGAGGCCTCAGTTAACCATGCTTCTCCCCACATTGTTTGATATTGCCAGGCTCCCTGGCTCACTTAACTCCATTCCCCTTTTCTGAGCTTGGTTGAGTCTGTAATTGGATATTTTCCGAGGACTAATGACCTTTACGCTGCCCTTTGCCCATGTGGTTCTCATAAGTTATGCTGTAACCTAAAATATGCGAAGAGGTGCTCACTCAGGCTACCCACACATACCCGAGCCAGTCTCAAATTGTTCTCCGCGGAGAAAAATTCTGAACTTGAGGTGACGGTTTGACCTCAAAATATAATTCCTAGCCTCAAGATCTCTCTCTTCCAACTGTGTCAGAAATTTGAGAGATGTGCACCAAGGGTTGTCTCAAATTATAGCATAGTCATCCCTGACTCAGAGCGGCAGTACGTGAACTCCCAGAATATTTTGGTATTATCTCAAGGCATGAGCTGACCCACATAGCTACCCATCAGACTTGTTAAGGCAGATAGCAGGTATCCATGGGAACTCAGGGACTTTTGCCGTTGACTCCAAGAGTCTGGGAATGTCATCCCTCTAGGTTCAGCTGAAGCCAGGCAGAGGAGGCCATTGCTGAGTACCACCTATGTAGCAGAGACCTTTTTTTAAAAGACAGAGTCATACTATGTAATCCAGGCTGGCCCTGAATCCACAAACTGCCTGCCTCTGCTTCCTTAGTGCTGGGATTTAAGGTATGCATGCTCTCTCATTCTTTCTCTCCCCCCCACCAGTGTCTGTCTGTCTGTCTGTCTATGTTTTTATGTCTGTAGACTTATATGCTTACATCTAATAGATCCCAAAGGGAAGTTCCACCGCTCATCATCTGAAGGCTGGACAATTTCTACTCAGTGGAACAACTTTTCTCATCAGAACACTGGGGGCTGAACCTAGAGCCTTACAAGGCTCTAACAATATTCCAAGCAAACACCCGACCACTGAGCTAGATTCCCAGCCCTCTCTCTTAACTTTTACTTTGGAGACAGGATCACACTAAGGTGTCCCGTCTGACCTTGAACTTGCAATCGTTCTTTCTCTGATTCCCCGGGAGCTAAGCTACAGGTATGAGCAACTGAGTCAAGCTAAGGACACTTGACAGTAAAGGGAAGTCACGATCCGTCCCACGATGGGTGGATCTCCCAGATCTGAGTAGGAGTAACAGATGTGGAAGCCAGCATATATCATCTGTGTTTATACTTATATCATGATTATAAAGTACAAAAACCAGTCAATAGATCTATAGTGGTAGAACCCAGAGTATTAGTCATCTTGGTGGATGAGAAACAAAGATGGGCTTTTTACTGATGGCTCCTCTGAAGAGGTACTCGCTAGTACAGAGTAGTTATTTAAAGAGCTTTCAAAGGCAAATGCTTAGGGAATGTGCCCTTGGGTGGACATGTCTAATTTTGCTCATATGACTCAATAAAAATTATATACAATAAAACCATATGGACTCGGGATATGTGTGCTTGCTAAAGGACTATGTAATACTTATATCCATAACACGTAATACATTAATAAAAACTTTTTTGAGACAAAATGTGAAGATCCATAAAAGTATCTGAAAGTAAAGAAGTGGATGCTGGAAGAGAAGGTGCAGTGTACACGGTGAACCCTTCCTTCTCCAGAGCCCTGACTCTAGCCTGCAGGGGTTTCCTGCCGTTGGCTGTGAGCCACCTTGGATGATGGGGGAGTACTTTGTACAGAAGCTTAGCATTTTCATTTGCTGGCTTCTGTGTTCTGCACTAGGCATGGCTCCTGACCCCTCAGTGTCTCTCACATGGGAGCTTGGTCAGCATTGTAGAAGCCCCAGGTGAGTGAAAGAACAACAGTGGTAGTTGGTAGCATGTCCTGGGTAAAAGTAACAGAGGCCTACAAATGAGACTCTGTGGTCTCCCAAGCCTTGGGGGCCGTCTCCCTGGAAAGCATCCGGCCCTGCTGTTTCCATCTATTTTCTTAGCTTTCTAATTTTAACCTTAATTAAAATTTCAGTTTGGCTGTGTGTGACTTTGTGACCACGGGTGATTTTTTTTTTTCATCTCCAAAGGGATGTGGAGGACAGGAAGGCTTGTCCTAGAAATTGCTCACCCCGCAAGATGCACAGATACTCTGGCACTTGTAATCATTTGTGCTTTCTTCTGCCATTAATGTGCGATATTGCCTTGTCCAAAATTCAAAGTGATTGGCCTTTGAGGTGTGCCAGCCATTGGAGGACACAGTCTTCTTACAGAACACCGTGAGAAAAACCATCCAGCTTACAAAATGCATGCGGAATTAACCCAGCACTTCTTTAGAAAACTGAATATAGAGGAAAAAACCACATTTGGGGACAACGGACACAGACTTCTGAATTAATGGCTCTTTGAGCATTTCCCTTATGGGATATATTCATGAGAAACATGGCCACAGGCCACATGCAGCCAGGAGACAACCAAAGCCTTGTTGTTGTGTGCGTATCTCTGCTGAGGAGGGGAAGGCAGAGCCCCTACAATTTTAGAGCACAGTTAAGTGATTCTCCTACAGTTCAATGCTCCTGAAGGCAGCTGTACATTAGCCTGGGGGGAGAATGGAGCAATGTCTTTATAGAAAAAGAGATCTCAGAGTGGAATGCTGGACCCGGGCGGCATACCATGATCTCACTGTTTTTGGCCACAAATGGAAACAGGGATCCAAGAAGAGCAGCTGCCCGGAAACTTCCCAGCAGGAAGTAGCAGCACCCACAGCAACAGAAAAGGCCAGAAGGGTCAGGTGGGCCCAGAGTAGGATCTTCAAGGGTCTTGAGGCTATTAAGACATGGGCCGACTCAGTCTTATACCACCTCTGGATCTGAAGCACGTATACGTGTTGCTTGTCACTCGCCTAATACTACTTAATGACAAGAAAGTTAAGTTGAAATATCTGAAATCCGTTGAATTTCCAGTCACTCATAGGAGTCCTCTCCCTTCTCCAAGCCCATGAGATTGCGGAGCATTTGCATGGGAAGGGGATGGAGGCTCGGCCGAGTGTGGCCCTGCACTGTGAGGGGTGTAAGATGAGTGTTGTCAAGGTTACAGGATGAGTCCTGCCAGTCACATAGAGAAAAGAGAAGGACTAAATTCAAAGTGATCACTGTTGCAGTTTCTCCTCTCCAATCCTGCTGCGCTCACTATGCAAATGTGAAACTCCCACAATTAAAACATTAAATTGAGTGGGGGCGGGAGTGGTGGTGGTGGTGCACGCCTTTAATCCCAGCACTCAGGAGGCAAAAGCAGATCTCTGAGTTCGAGGCCAGCCTGGTCTATAGAGCTAGTTGCAAGACAGCCAGAGCGGCACAGAGAAACCCTGTCTCAAACAAACAAACAAACAAACAAACAAACACAACCACCAACAAAAAACCAAAACAGCAACAAAAACCACATCAAATTGAAGGATACAGAGTCTTCAGTACAAATGGTACCTGCGACTCTGGTGGACCCAAGGAGAAACAGAGCTGAGTTGCCTGCTGTCCCAGATAGGCCCTGTTTCTTTTGGGGTTTTTGTTTTTCACCTCTTGGTGACTCTCCCAGAAAACAAATCCTCCCTTCCAGGAATAGCTGGAGTGTTAATAAATGAATGCAGAAGATGACAGGTGCTGTTGGGTGCTGTGCAGCTTTGCAAACAAGCTAAGTCAACGTCAGCAACATTTGCAAGGGCAGAACATCAATCCAACAAAACAATCTCCTTCTCGGCAGACAAGGTCCTCCAGCCCCAGGAAAAGCTACGATTCCTTCTTGCTTGAGTACCTAAAAAACTTGTACGGCCTCTGTGCTTACTGGCTAGAACATTCTTCTCCACCCTGATGCATCCTGTTCCTTAAACAACACATCGTGTTTATTGAGCACTGGTATTTATCAGGCTCTGTCCCAAGAGGTTTCCATGCATCTTCTACTCGATTCTCCCCTCAGCCCTGGTAAGGGGGCAGGATCTTTACTGCCATGGTACAAATAACAAAATGGCCATTTAGGAAGAGCGAGTGACTTCCCAAGGCTGCAGAGCCACCTGACCTCCCAACTCCGTCATTCTGGAGCCTTCCGTCTCCCACGCTTCAGGAACAGTCACACAATAATGAAATCAAGACTCTGCTGTCACCAAGAGTTGCCAAAGCCCTGAGTCTAGCAGCCCAGGGTTTGCAAACACCTTCTGGCGTTTAGGTTTTTAAAAAGTCAAAATAAGGGCGATGAAATAAAATATCTAATAAAAAAAAAAAAGAAAAAAAATAAGGGTGATGGTGTTGATCAGCTTCATAACAAAACAAGGACAGAGAATGCAAGTATGAGGAGTTTGGAAAAGCATATCCTGTCTAAAGGCAATAGACTTCAAGCATGCTTTGCAGCATTAGTTATAGAACATAAAAATCACTCTTGTGGACATTTGGATGGAGTGAAGACAAGCACAGCATATTCCCTGAACAAACATTCCCCACATGGGGCGGTTCCTGTGGAAACAACAAAAATAAGCCAACTTAGTTATTCAGCATTCACCTTCCCCAAGCTGTACTTAGCGATGCTTCAAAGAGGGAAGCAGGAAAAGTAAGCCACATAAAACCCCAGGACGGAATACTTCTGGTCACAAAGAAGAGCCACGCCCCTCTCTCATCTATGATTTCCAACTTCATTTCTTATAGTTAACTTCCTTGATTTACTCAGACCTCTTACTACAAACCAGTTCCCAACGTTTAGGGCGTGAAACGGGTACTCAAAATTATTTTGTTGATTGATCTGGCCTGGTTTTGCCTGTTTGTTTATTCATTCATAAAAGGATTCTGTTTTCTCAGGGTAAAAAAAAAAAAAAAATGGCAGAAAACAAGGTGTCAAAATTGTCTATATCCTAGTGAGAACTGTCCACATCAGCAGACAGCTCTCTACCAGTACTGATAGGAGTTGGCTAAGTAATTTCTTCTGTTCACTGGTCAAGACTCTCTTCCCTGACCCACGAGAGTCTGGGGAGGGAGAACCCTGCATTTGTGGGTGTTTGACAGGGCCATGAACCACTCCCCTTTCCCCCGTTAATTCAAAGGAACAACACGGAAATTATTTTAAAAGCTGTGAGAAATTTACCAAAAAAAGGAGGCAGGGATTGACATTAGACATCCCAGATTGGACATCTACATAGCCAGTGGGCCAGATGGCATGCCTTTGTAACATCCTTCCCGACAAAAAGATAAACTACATTGTCAGAGTGGGTTGAGGTGTGCAGGCTGAGAGGAGAGGGAGGAGGGGGCATTGTGGGAAGCCTCTGTCTCTCACTTAGTATGTATGGTTTCTGCAGGCCTCGGGGACACATGGAAGGGACCTGAACTTGCTTCTTATTTTCAAATGTTTTGCTGCATAAGCGCCCCCAGTTTCTCGCCAATAGATCTTCGGAGGCCAGTGCTCTAGGGGCCTCATGACCTTTCTAATGGGGTGAGGGCTTTGCAGTAGTTATGCCATTCTTGAATCTGATTGGTTTATTTCTTCATCACTCATCAGCTCCAGTTCTACAGAGGTCTGGTTGTTTGTTTGTTTGTTTGTTTTTGTTTGTTTGTTTCTGTGTGTTTGTTAGCTTGTTTGTTTGTTTTAATTGTCTTTGGTTTGGTGATCCTGATCAGGTTCTTTCCTATCAAGGGCAGAGGCTAAGATTAAGTTTTTGCTGTTTTCTTTTATATTTAAAAAAGAGCTGTTGGCTTGTGGTGACTTTGCTGTGCTCAGTACACTTGCCCATCTCGCAGGATAATGGAAAATTCAAACACTATCAGGATAGAACTACAGGCTATTGGCTGTCCTTTTGTGTATTGGTTATTAAAAACTTAGAGTTATGCTGTTTCTGTGTGTTCAGATTCTGATATGCAGATTGTGTATTATCTGTCGGAAGACAGCCATTCATCTTTCATCTTTTTACGAATCACAGAAGCTGAGGCACTGGCAACCTTTGGTTTGGTACCATTTCTAGGATGAAGATATAGCTATCCAGCCCTGGAGAGATGATGCCTTTTTCAGGGTCACTAATTAACATGAAAACAACATGAAAGTCTTGGTTCCTTTATTATTCTTTGTGTGTTTCGCAGGGAGGTGCATGCACACGTTTGGATATTCAGGCCATGTATGCCCATGCAGAGAGCAGATGAGAGAGCCTGGTATCCTGCTCCAACACCCTAACATTATTCCCTTCAGATCAGGTCCCTCACTGAGCTTGAAGCTAGACTGGCAGTCAAGAAGCCCTAAAGACTTTCCTGACTCTGGTCCCCACAGCACCTGGCTTATAGGTGGCCACACCCAGCTTTTTACACGAGTGGCAGGGATTTGAACTTGGGTCCTGAAGCATGCTAAGCACTCTTGCTCACTGATTCATCTCCCCACCCCTCCTTTACTGTTTTTGTCATCTTCATGCATTAAAAAGCTGATGTCACATGTATCGTCAACATCCCCTCTGCATTCATACCTTAACCCCCTTTAATTTGAACTAGTTTTTATGTCAATTGTCTCATTCACCT
Source organism: Arvicanthis niloticus (assembly GCF_011762505.2). NCBI lineage: Eukaryota > Metazoa > Chordata > Mammalia > Rodentia > Muridae > Arvicanthis > Arvicanthis niloticus. Next base: position 21,970,639 of record NC_133437.1, read on the forward strand.
CATGTGGTGGTTTGAATAGGTTTGGCCCCATAGACTCATGTGTTTGAATGCTTGGCCCACAGGGAATGGCACTATTAGGAGCTGTGGCCTTGTGTGTGTCACCGTGGGGTTGGGCTTTGAGGTTTCCTATGCTCAGGCTCTGCCCAGTGTGGAATGAGAGCCTCCAGGATCCTTTCTGATCAAGATGTAGAACTCTCAGCTACTCCAGCATCATGTCTGTCTGGATGCTGCCATGTTTCCCACCATGATGATAATAGACTGAACCTCTGAACCTGTAAGCCAGCCCCAATCAAATATTTGTTCATATAAGAATTATCTTGGTTTTAGTGTCTCTTCAGAGCAATAAAACCCTAACTAAGATACCTTACCTCCAGGTGAAACCTGCCCAACCCAAACACCAGTCCACCCCACTGGGCTTCTCCTTGGCATTGGTCAGGAGTGGCAGCCCCACCCACATAAGTTCAGATGATTTTCCTCCGTCAGTTCTCAGTCTTCTCTGCCCGTGTTCCATTATATCCTCGTCTCCATTAACAGCCTGTGCTCTGCCCATTTTGTCACTGGGGCTGACTGGCTTCAGTCCCCAGCTTCAGTTTGTAGAACGTAAGCTGTCTTTAACCTGACCTCTTGCTCTGCTTACTTCCTCTTTACAACTTTCTATGGAAGGGCTTGCTGGCTTCTTAGCCCAGCTACATGTAACGTTAGCAGACTGGCATCTGTGCGGTTTGTACAGGTTTCCTCTTATCCCTCCCCTCCCAGTTAACAATACTCCCTGACTTCAGATCACCTTTAACCTTCACTCACGTGTTTTGATTTCTGTATGAGAAACCAAGACAAGTCTAAGATTTCATGATAACCATTGCCTCACATCCAGGATCTAGCCCAGTAGCCTGTGCAGACCAAGCTCGAGCTCCATCACTGTGCTGATATCCTCAGTTGCACCCACCATTGTGCTGTTCTGACAATGAAAAATAGTGGATGCTCCCCCCCACCCCCAAGCCCTTGACCCAGTGGTTCTCAACCTGTGGGTCGTGACTCTTTAAGGGGCCTCTCATATATGTAATGTATGTATGTATATATGTTTGTATGTATGTATATATGTATATATGTATGTATGTATATATGTTTGTATGTATGTATATATGTATATATATGTATGTATATATGTATATATATGTATGTATGTATGTATGTATGTATTTACATTAAGATGCCTAACAGTAGCAACATTACAGTTATGGTTGTGATCACCACAGCATAAGGAGTTGTATTAAAGGGTGACATCTTTAGGAAGGGTGAGAATCACTGTTCTTGACATCTCCTCTGTGGCTAACCTTGCCCTCTACGCTTTCCTTACAGAGATCCCTCAGACTACGTTTACAGTCTCCCAGTGGGCACTGGGGTTATTTTCCATGTCTATGTTTTTTTTTGTTCCAGCTATAATTTTATTCCGACATTTCTCATGAAATAATGATGTTAACAATTCCAGGATGGTAACTTAGTTTATTCTCGATCAAGTCAATGATTAATCTAATTATACTTAATATGGACTAACCTAATGCTTCTGAAATAGTTTTAGGTCGAACTATTTTTTTCTTTACTTGGTCATAAATATAATTTTTACTCAACAGCCTTTTCCAATAAAGAACAACATATTTTCTGTGTCTTAGGCTTGCCTTTTGCCCTGTGAGAAACAAATAATATGTTTATAAAATTATCAACTGTATCTGAGAGTTTAGAGTTGATATAACCCTTTACTTGCCTAGGGTCTCGGTAGTATTTCACCGATCTCTGTCACACAGCCTATGTGCATTTGAGATTCCTTCTGCAGGAAGTTAGGATAATTAACCTGTGGACTTAAGAGACCTGGCTGTAGTATATGGTGGGATTCAGGCAAGCTGAGCCTGCACTGAGCTTCCAGTGTCCCTAGCCAGCATGCTGGACTAATTTATACTCAAGGGTAAAAATTAAGGTTACCTCTTGGCAGCCAGCCAGACTGTTGCACAGGTTCAAGCTGGGGCTGTAGGTTGCAAAGCTGTGATCCTGTGTTCTTCCTGTTCATGCTGTGTGTGGTGTGGCTTCTCACCTGCACTTCTGTCTCAACTGCCCTTACCACGTGACTTTTATTGGCATGTTCATTCATGAACATAAGTGTAAATTACTCTTGAATTGAAGGCTCAAATCAATAAACACAGGTTTTTTTTTTTCCTATCTAGTTACAGGCTTGTTTCAAGATTCTTGAGAAGCTCACATCTCTGCAAGGTTCATCTTCAACAAGGCCCTAGAGTTTTCCATTCACTATGATCTTGCGGTCCATCAGTCCCACAACAATAGGCTGATTCTCAAATAGTCACCCCCAGAGAAGGGAGGGAGAGCTATCTTCTCTTAGGCTTCATTTGGCTTTTCTTATGTCTGAAATCTCCTGTGATTTTCTTTCTTGTCCTTGGTCTCTAGCTATAAACCCTGAAAGACCCTGAAAGACGCCTTTGTTGGAAAGGCCTATAGATGCACAAAGAGCCTCATTTTAGAAAGGTAACAGAGACCTGAGTTCCCAAGGAGGCTGAATCACATACATCAGAACTCTTGCATGCTGCCTACCATGATGTCATGCTAGGAACAGCGTTTCAGCGGTCCTGTGCTGTCTTACTTAAGTCCTTGGCTGGCAACCTCATCACCTAAACCCTTTAGCCTTCCTTGTAGAAATCTGTCTGCAATTCTGGGCAGCTGTTGTGTTTCTTGAGCTCTTTGGGAGATCTGGCATTGAAAATACCTTCCTTGAGATATGCCAGCTCAGCATGCCACAAACTACTCATGACAAAGTAGTAAATTTTCAGTTTGGGATGGAGCAAATGATTTAAAATAATAAAAGAACAAGCTTGTTTCCCTTAGGAGACAAGGTACCCATTTGCAACTTTGACTTTAAGGGTTATTCATGTTGCTCAATGGCTAGAATGCTTGCTTGGCATGTACAAGGCCCCGGGTTTGACTACCCAGTACTTTAAGGAAAGGGTGCCATAGCTCATGGATGTAATCTCAGCAGTCAGGAGGAAGAGGCAGGAGGATAAAAAGTTCAACGTTATTTTTGGCTGCATAACTAGTTATATGCCAAGGTGAACTGCATGAGACTCTGTCCTAAAAAGGAAAGAAGAAAAGAAAAGAAAAGAAAAGAAAAGAAAAGAAAAGAAAAAGATTCCTATTAAATGCATTCAACTCACTTGCAATGAAAAGAATATCCAGGTTCCGTTGTGACTATCATCCATGACGCGTTCGTGTGACGTGTGTTCTGTCTTCAGAAGAAGAAAAAACATGTGTAGTTTTAAGTCAGCACATGTAATGTCAATAAGCACGAAATACGTGAGCGGTATTATTAAAAGGTAATAAATGACAAATGAAAGACTGTGATGGGCTCATTCTCCACTGCCAGAGATACTGAGAAGCAGCTGATGGAGTTAAATGTCAGGAGCTGTATCTGATCCAGAGGGCCTAGCCAATAATATTTGTTGAGTAAATAGAACCGAGACGCACATGAAAGCCATTGACTCTAGGAGCAAATCATAACTTCTAAACTCCTCAGAGGCACGCTGCCACACATCCTGGTTCTATGTCCCTAGAACTGTCACTGAGAAGGGACACCGAGGACTTCCCCACGGCTGACCTCTGCAGGGTGGGTAGCAAGAGGCACTTCTAGGACGTTCTCTGAGAGTCAATGATGGTAATGCTTGAGACCACAAAGGCTTGGGGAGGCCCACGGAGCCCATGGTTCCTTCACACGTGGAGATTGTAAGGATGAGCCAGGTCTGTGTCAGCCTTGGAGAGGACAGGGTTCATGGACAAACATTGGCTCTCAGTCGGAAGGAGGGGATAATAGCTGAAAAATGGAAGGTGACTATAATCATAATATAGTATATACGTGTATAGGATTGTCCAAAATGAAGTGAATTTTGACAGAATCCAGGTATCACCATTTTTTAAAAGCACCACGTTAAGTTCTCACAAAATCAGTCACACGTCACGTAGACCTTCACGGCAGA